>NC_046155.1:59784576-60069576 GCF_011064425.1 Rattus rattus
TGCTCATCCACCCTAAAAAAGAGACAAAGTATTTTAAGAATCCCCGTCCCTTTGGATAAGCACTTTCCTAATTTTGACCTGTATTGATTTTGCAGCCATAACCCTAAGAACAACACGTTCACTAGTGTCTACCGCACGCCTTTAAATCTAACCTTGAAGAATTCTGTGGCAGCCATGGGTGGGGTAAGTCGCTTAGCTTTGCATATTGAAATAGCCTTTTGGGGAAATCTGTGGACTCCGACACCCGTTGGTTTTTAAGTGTTTCTGTCTACATATGGACCAATTCACGTCCTCCTGAGACACATGCAAAGTGCTCTTGAAAGTCTATTGCTGTCTCTCTGATATCTCAACATTCGAGGCCAATGAAGGTCTTTGATTCTAATGTATGTCTGGCCAGCCAGACCATGGTATCACTTTATACAATGGGCCTTGCCTACATTAGGTCGATAACACATAAAACACAATTTACGTAGCTGGAGACGATTACACAGAGCCCTCTTCTTTTCCTTCCTCTGTAGTGTTTCAGAATAGAATATTAAAACCGTTCAGTTCACACTCCTTGAACTGAGCGGTGGCCTACAATTATCTACAACCTCACGACCCCTCTTTGGGGAGGATAGCTCAGATGTACTTTGCGTTGGGAAGATGGCGTGTTAAATCCAACAGTGAGCTTCTATGACCCACTCAGCTGTTGATGGAACCTCTGTGTCTATTAACGTGATGAGTCATTGGCCCTCTGTCAGCAAGCCCAAGAGAAAGCTGCCCTGTGGGATGGAATTAGGCAGATCTCTAAAATTAGGTATTACCCAGCAGGTGGAAGGCTCTCTAGTAATCCCTCTTCACCCCAGAGTCCTTTCCTAGTGTCACCCCCATTTGCATGAATTCACAGGACTGTACTCAACAAAGCATCTCGATGCTTCTGTCCTTGCATGCAACTCTCCACAGCTGCTGTTACCAGACCTACCTCCCTGAGCTCTGTGTAGGATGCTTCTATTTCTCCAGTGTGTGTTGCACTGACTGGAAACTGCTTACTTCACTCCGTACACATTACAGCCCAAGGGAGCAGATACTATTCTTCTCCCATTCTGCTACCAGAGAGGAAACTGAGACTCGAAGACATTATATAATCCGTACAATTCCATCCAGGCCACGGTGTACTAACTCAGACCTGTCTGGCTGGAGAGTCCATATTATTGGTCCACTGTGTATATACCCAAAAGGTGGCAAACTGCAAAAGCCAGGAAAATCGCAACTTCCTATATCCAGATGTTTCTGCAGATGTGTGCAGGGAGGAGTATTTGCTCTAAGGATGCAGTTGGGTATTTCATACTCTGTACCGACAGATCTACAGTGTCCGCCTTTGCCCAGCCTCCCCTAGCCTTAGCTGGCAGGGCTACCTGACAGGTCTATAAGGCACACATTGTTTACCTTTCCTTGGGAGGCAGTGACTCATTTCCTTCTAACTGTGTGTGACAGAGCTAGTCCGGCAGGATGGTAGCGTAATCTCTCATTCTCCTTTAGACTATAGCCGGTTTCCCAGGAGACCTGAGTGTGTCTACTGGTTCGCATCTACGACTGTGTGACAACATTCATATGTTTGTACATGGGTAGAGTGCACACAGCAAGTGTGAATAGCCATGCATGCACATGCAGACCCATGATGTGCACTGCGGTGTATATATACATATTCACATATATTGTATTGTAATACATGTGTGTGCATGTATGGGTGTAGTTTGCAATACATGTGTGTGTATGTATGGGTGTATGTTTGCAATACGTGTGTGTGCATGTATGGGTGTATGTTTACAATATGTGTGTGTATATGTATGGGTATATGTTTGCAATACATGTATATGTATATGTATGTCTGTGTGAAGTATGCATGTGTACTTCTGTGTATATGTGTTTGTACATTGATATGTTGCAGCATGTGCTTTTGTTCATGGATTTACACATGTGTGCACACATACAGTTGTATATCATGCATGCATGCATATATATGTATATATATATGTATGTGCCTATGTGCATGGTATATATAGTGTGTGTGCCTATGAATGGTTGGTTATTGGAACCCCTTGCTCCTCTTTCTTCTCCTTTCTCCCCCTGATGAAAAACATCAGGAAAAATTGAGATGGCCAATCATGTTCTGTCTAGGCCTCAACTCTTGGACCATTCCTAGGGTGTGTGAAGAATGAGGTTTTCAGTACTACCTTCCACCTCTCTGACAGGCATGGCCGATTCAAAAAGAGAGAAATATATTGTGCATATGCTAAATTTTTTGAAAGGAAGAAAAGTCAGTGGGGACAGGGAATTTTGGTAAGGACTTTGAGTGGGGACTTGGCACAGACCCATGGTTTTCTACTCTGCAAATGTCATTCTGAAAAAAAAAATAAGTGTGTGTTAAGCTAGAACTTCCTATTTGCATTTCTAGAATTTACGCTATCTTTTAAAAATCACATATTTATTTTCGTGTGTATGTATGTTTTGTATGTATGTATGTATGTATGTGTGTGTGTATTTGTGCCGTGTGTGTGTGTGTGTGTGTGTGTGTGTGTGTGTGTAGAAGACTATTTGTGGAGTCAATTCTCTTCTTTCACCGTGTGGGTGCTGGCATTGAACTCAGGGCGTCAGGCTTGGCGGCAGCACCAGCCCTTACAGGCTGAGCCCTTTGCTGGGGTAACTCTAGCCTTTTAAATTGCACCACTCAATAGAAGCTTTGCACACGGCAGGAGTTCAGCACGTCATCCAGCTGGTGGCACACACGAAACCTCGGTGGGACTGAGGACGCGTTGAGGACGTGTTGAACTTGGCAGTACCACTAACACCTCACCGCCTGGACGCGGAAGAACTGCCCCCATTTACCTACGCACCGCTTATTTTCTTTCTCTTCTCTGGTGGAATGTTACTGAAAATGTTTTCATTGCTGCAGACCGACGGCAAAGAAGATGGCGAGCAGTTTAAATCCGTTCTCCATTGGGACATGAAGTCCAAGGCCGGAGCGGGGGCGGCTAGCCGGCTGATGAACGAGGTGAGTGTGTGGGGGTTGAGAGAATGCGGACTGCGGACTACAGTAATGAAGGCCGATGGCGTCACCAATTCTAGAGAAAGCCAGCTAGCTTTTCTACTGTCCACTGCGCCGCTCCAGCTGCCTTTAGGAGACCCCCATCAACCCTTCCTAAGAGCACCCAGCTGTACCAGTTCCAGCTCAACTCTGCTGCCTGCTCTCTTCCAATCACAGGGTTTCTGTCCTCAGGAACAGTGACCCCTGCTGGTGGCCGGTGTTGCTCTTCTTCCTGTGACATTTCACCTAGCCCCAGTCTGTTAGTCTGTCCTCACTGTGTTCCTGTCATTCCCGCCTGGTCCTAGGAGGGCCTCCCCGAACTGCTTCCCCTCTCGGCAATTCTCATCCCCAGTCCAGCGGGGTCACACTACTTCTTGGTATTCTTCTCATGGCCTGTCTATTGATGACCGGTTCCGTAAAATGTGCTTAGCCTGTTTATTTCTGATCGCACATACGGTATTTAAAACTTTCTCAGTGTGGAAGACCCTAAAGAGCGGAGAGCTACTCATTTAGCTACCTCCTCTGATTCCAGTTCACTCCCTTCGAGCGCTCACCTTCCTAATTGTGCATGTATCCTTCTTGACTTTTCCGTGTACTTACGTCTGTCTGCCAGCTCTGTCTATACTGTCACCTGTCTGTCTCTCTCCAGCATCCACCTGTCTCGTGATGTTCTATCCACCTCTAGCATCCAGTTCTTACATTTGAGCATGCCTACTCCCTTACTAAAGGACCTCGGCTATTTAACTGCCCCTTTATTCTTAATTAATTAATTAATTAATTCATTCATTCTATATAAGTTGCTGTCTTCTTCAGACACACCAGAAGAGGGCATCCGATCCCAGTACAGACAGTTGTGAGCCACCATGCACTTACTGGGATTTGAACTCAGGACCTCTGGAAGAGCAGTCAGTGCTCTTAACCACTAAGCCATCCCTCCAGCCCTTAACTTTTATTTTTAAATTATTATTTTATGCATATATATGATAAATTTTAATCATTACTGTGCCTCTATTTTCTCACACATGAAACCTTTCTTTTCAAGTCATCCTCCTACTTTCATGGTATGTGTGAGAGACAGAGAGAGACAGACAGACAGACAGACTGACTTACTGATAGACTTTAATTGAGATTACTAACACCAGTGGGTGGGATTTATTTACTGGAATGTGGCCCACTCATCAGTGGCTACACCACTGAAGAAAATGACATTTCCCCGCCCAACAACCATTGATGGCCAGCAGTCCTCTAAGGAACATTTTGGCCTCATGGTCCCCTCCCAATCCATGGTATAACTTTGCTGGGACCAGTTTTGTGTGGATGGCAACACTGCAGGCAGTCCTGAGTGCAAGGTCCAAGCATTGTCTGTTGTGGGGGTCCATTTTCTCATCCTCAACTTCTACACTCTTTTTCCCCCTTTCTTGTGAGTTTCCTTGAGCCTTAGGGGCAGGGGCAGGGTAAGGAATATAGATGCACTTGGGGGCTAGGAACCTACTGTCTTGTGTTCTTAGAACTTTGGCAAGTTATGAGTCTGTGCCTTAACGGCTGTGTCTCCGACGAACGTCATGGACATCACTAATCTGCGGAAATAAACATTAGTGTTCACAGGCAGATACACAGCATCTCCATTTAGCACAGCAGCAGTAGGGGGACCTTAGGGCCTATGACGTCTCTGGCCCTGGTGGGTTGGCCAGGGTCACAGTACCAGACCCATGTGTAGCATAAGATCCCTCTCAGATAAAACCAGAAAACAATTTTATTACACGCAAAGCAAACTTAAAAAAAACAAAAACAACTCATTAATTCACAGGGCTATTGCGAAGATTAAAGAATAGATAGATGAAACAAGATTAGAATAGTGTCAGGTACAAAAATACCAGCTATTAATATTTTTATTGATGATTAAATATTGATATATCTTCGGGGTTTTTTTTCACTAGACAATGTGCATTATTTTCCAACTTGTCTTTTCACTCTACAGACGTCTGCGAGCTATTTCTACATCAGCTTCCTTTTCCAGCTGTTGTGGATGTGTTCAGGGTGCACCTTTGCGGGCAGATGTAACTGCTTTCTTATTGATGGACAGGTTACCTACACATTTTAAATGAGAACATTGCAGCAGACACTCTTTCCCTCAGTCTCTTTTTGACAAGGAGGGTGTTTCCGTAGAACAGACAATGAGAAATGAGTGCACACCTTTAAATGTCCTTAAAGTATATGTAAGCACACAAATGTTGTCTAATCGTCATTTTCCTTGTTTGCTTTATTTCTGAAGTGTTACAGAAAACATTTTAAAAGGAAAAAAAAAACCCCATTTTTTTCCCTTGGCTTTTCCCTTGGCAATCTTCTGATACCAGTGGTGGGCTTTTAAATTTTCCCAGTTAGAGCTGACTCACCTCAGACTCACTGTCTATGGGGACTTCTTCCCACTCAGTCTTAGCCCACTGATGAGCAAAGAAATGTTTAATTGCATGTGGAAGGTTTCCATAACATGGAAGGTCTCGGGGAATTCATTATTCAAGATATTGGGTCACTTTCTAGTCTGAAAAGCAGGAGCACGATGGTTGGCTGAGGCCCTGAATAGAGGGGCTGCTTGCTCTTAGAGAACAGCTTAATCTGACAGTGAGGGAGTCCTCCTGGGAATGGGCGGGGACTTGGTTGGGGAGTGTGGGGTGGACTGTGGGGGTGTGGGGTGGACTGTGGGGGTGAGGGTGAGCTTGGGAAGTGTGGGGTGGGTTGTGGGGGTGAGGGTGAGCTTGGGGAGTGTGGGGTGGGCTGTGGGGAATGTGAGTGTTGTGGGGGTGTAGGGCAGACTGTGGGGGTGAGGGTGAGCTTGGGAAGTTTGGGGTGGGCTGTGGAGAGTGTGGGGGTGTGGGGCGAACATGCAGGGAGTGTGTCTAAATTCATGCTCATGCTTCCTTCGCAGAGAGATTACTGGCCAGGGTATGGAGAAGGGAACACTTGGTGTCCAGGAGCTCTTCCAGACCCTGAGATTGTAAGGATGGTTGAAGCTCGACAGTCTCTCCGTGAGGTAAGGGCCTCACTACTTACAACTAGTTTGTAACAGTTCCTTTAGATATTCCTTTATTTTTAAGATTGTGGTGGACAGAACACCTTGACCCCTTTATTAGTCTTGTCATGATGCAAAAACAAAAACACCCCCCCAAAAAACCTGACAGAAACAAAGGGGGAGGGTTTATTTTGGTTCACGGTTGTAGAGGGTCTATCAGTCATCAAAGCCATGTGCTCACCCAGAGAAACCAGGCTAGAACTGGAGCAGGTGTAACCGTCAAAGGCTGATCCCTCCTGAGCTACTTCTGACAGCTGCACTCCATCTCTAAGGGCTCCAACCGCAGAATAGCACCACATGCTACACTAGGGAACACGTGTTCAACACATGAGCCAGGAAGGATGTAGTCAAGTTTTAACACCACCACCCTGCCAGATTCCCGTGTGGTCCCAATCTGTGGACCCCAATACTCAGTTTCCTAGCCCATCAAAGACAGATGTGATGAAGTTAAGGGTCTTGCAATGGAAGAACCTGGATTCTTAGTGGGGGGGGCACAAGGTTCTCTCTAGCCCATGTGCAGGGGTTGGGGGATGGGTAGGTGGGAGGGCGGTGGTGCAGGGGCAGGCTAGGCTGGTTGTGGCAGGACTGCGGAATGGTGGAGGGCAGGGAGGAGACAAATCTCCCCTTGTTGCTTCAGAAGAAGCCAGTCCTGATGGCCTACATTAGGTTCCACCTCCAGGACTGCGAGGGATGCTTAGACAGTGAAGGAACAGAGAGGGTTGCAGAAATCCTGAACTGCAGATGGTACCCTCGTTCCTTCTGTACACAGCTCTCCTTGGGTGGAGAAAGTGGGATAACACCTGAAATGTAAATAAAAAATATCCAATAAAGTAAAAAGGAAATGTAGGGAAATGAACACACACACACACACACACACACACACACGCACACACACAAATAAAGTAATTTGCAGTGTTTAAAAAATAAGTAATAAACATGTATGCTCTAAAAAAAGAAAAAGAAGAACGTACTTGGGAAATTACTGTTAGTTTTTTTTTCCTTTCTCTTTTCTTTTCTTTTCTTTTTTTTTCTTTTCTTATTTTTCCAAGACATGGTTTCTCTGTGTGAGGCTCTCCTAGAACTCACTCTGTAGACCAGGCTGGCCTTGAACTCAGAGATTCTCCTGCTTCTGCCTCCCAAGTGATTGGATTAAAAGCATGTGCCACCACAGCCCAGATTCAGTTAGTTTTTGCATTTTTTTCCCCCTTTAGAAAACAGAAGGCGATAGAAACAGGAGGTCTTATTTCTCACTAGAAAAGCTAACCCTCAGAGTTGCTCAGAAAGTAAGGAGGAAAAATAAGACATTTCCCTTCCTGGGCTGTAGAACTTTCCCTGGAGTTGAGTTCCAGCCAAAGGCTCCTAGATTAATTAATGGCTGTGTTATGATACAAGAACGCCTGAGGGGATTGTATCGGGCTCCCCATAATATGATATGAGCACTGAAGGTTCTCAGTCTTAGTCAAGTGCCATGTTTAGACTTATCCCAGAAGTCGATGTGTTTCCCTCGAGTGGAGAGTCCAGCGTCTCCGGTTTGGTGGCGGTTCTGTGAGTCTGTTCTCATGCTGCTGTGGTTCTGACCAGCAGGGGTACACAGAAGACGGTGAGCAACCGCAAGGCAAAGGGAGCTTCCCAGCCATGATCACCCCTGCCTACCAACGGGCCAAGGCAGCCAACCAGCTGGCCAGCCAGGTGACAGTCCCTGAGCTCACGTGGTCCCTTGTTGATGCTAACTTTTGCTATGACTAGAGCCAGCTCTGAGATTCAGGAGAACGATATGAAAGAAATGTTATAGGGCTGTGAAGAGAGCCACGCTTTCCCAATGCTGTGTCTTCTGTGCCGTGATTGGGCCACGTTTACTAGATGTGGGAATGGGGAGGATCCAGGGACCCTGTAACTTACCCAATGCCGTGTCCTCTGTGCCGTGATTGGGCCACGCTTACAAGATGTGGAAGGGGGAGGATCCAGGGACCCTGTAACTTACCCAATGGTCCTCTGTGCCATGATTGGGCCACACTTATAAGATGTGGAAGGGGGAGGATCCAAGGACCCTGTAACTTACCCATTGGCTAAAGTAAATGTTTCTCCGAGTTGCTGTCTTGTCTTAGAGAAGACGTGGATTTACCTGGAGATTGGCGCAGCTTGTGGGTTAAGGACTCAGGTTTTAGAGAGAGAGACTTAGGATCGGAATCCCGACTCTCTCAAACATTCTCTGTGTAGCTCCTGTCAAGTTACTTAGCCTCTCAGTTATTCATGGTAAATAATAGTCTCACTGGATGGGCCTGTTGAAGGGGGTCCCATGAGTTGCTATTTGGTGACATTTTAGAAGTGCCCGGTACTCTGTAAGTTGGTACATTAGCAAAGATGATGTCTGTGGGTACAGACATGGAACAGGTTTGGTTTAAGGCCTGAAGATGTAGCTTCTAGGGAGTGGTAGGGCAGGGTTCTCACAGAGGCTTGAGGTAGGCACGATGCCACTCTGACTCAGTTTCTCCTCATCAGGTGCAATACAAGAGAGGCCACGATGAACGGGTCTCCACGTTCACTCCGGTGGCAGACACTCCCGAGCTGCTACGGGCCAATGCTGGGGGACAGCTTCAAAATGATGTAAGAAATGGTACAGGGGGGCAAGGGAGATGGGTCAGTGGGCATTTGCCATCCAAGCATCAGGACCAGAGTTCAGATCCCCACAACCCTCATAAGAACCAGATACGTGTGTTGCCTTGTCTGCAGTCGCAGCATTTGGAAGGCAGAGACAGGAGATATTAGGACAAGCTGGCTAGGTGGATCAGCCAGGATTAGAGAGCGTCAGGCTGAGCGAGAGATCCTGCCTCCATACATAAGGTGACAGGCAATCAAGGAATGGTCCTGTCCAGGTACCAGAAAGAAGTTCTCGAGGTCACATGCCATGAGTCGGCCCTCACAGGGCTTGCAGAAGCTCTTTAAACAGAAGCTATTCCATTATATTCGAATCAAGCCAGGCACATCAGGTGCAGATGAGAGAGAAACCTCTCCCAACACTTCAGGCCTGAGAGGATGACTTCTGAAGGGGCTACCACCTCCCTTTTCTCAGTTCCTGAGTTCCACATGGAGCTAAGTCCAAGAACCAAGTGTGGTTCTGAATGGAAAGTTGGCACACAACCCCAGCTTCACAACCCCAGCTTCGTGCTCAGAAGTGGTCTCCACCTGCCCACCTGAGATCTGTGGTTGGGATGCCCACCTCTTCTCCCAAACGTGACAACAGCTCTTCAGAGAGAGACTTGCTGCTTTGCCCAGCCCCATACCCAGCCCACACCAGGGGCAACCCAAGGATGTGTCGAACTCCACATTGTGCCTTCCCAGCCAGGCACCGTGCTGGGCATTGGGAATGAGTGCACCACCAAGCTGTAAGCTCTTCTATGCATTAAGAACTGTCCGAGGTGATAGGCAGGCCTCACGGAACTCTCAGGACTCCCCTCTCAGATCATCCAGTACAACTGCAGTGGGTCGTTCTATCATTCCCTTTCCAATTTTCCAGGTGAGATACACGGAAGACGGAGGGCAGCAGAGAGGGAAAGGCAGTTTCCCTGCTATGATCACACCAGCGTATCAGATAGCCAAAAGAGCCGCCGAGCTGGCCAGCGATGTAAGTGTCTGTGCTTGTGTTGCCTTGTTAAGGAGGAAGCAGGAAGTTAACCTGGTTCGGGATGTCCAACCTCCTGTCTGTTTTTATATATTCGTCAGAGCCAAGAAGTCCCTTTTCATCATAGTTGTCAATCATATTTTCCCTGTGACAGTGACTTGCTTCTTCTGTCTGTGATGTTCTCCTCAGACCTAAGCAGAGATCGAAGACGCCACAGAGCCCTGGCTTTTACTTTTGTGGCTCTTGTACTGGGACTCACTGCGTTTTTTTTTTTTTTTTTTCTTACTCCAAATAGGTGAGGTACCATCAACAATATCATAGAGAAATGAAGGGAGTGGCTAGTCCTGTCGGAGCTGAGGGCGCGATGACAAAGGACTCTGTAGACCGATGTGGCCAGGTATGTGACACTTCTTGGAGCTGGTCTTCTCCAAGGCCAGCTGTTTGTTCCCCACAGCTGTGACAGCCATGAACTTGTGCTCAGAGTTCAGACTTGGTGCAGGCAATATTACAGAGCTCAGCTCATCTGTTTAGGTAACAGATCCCAAGTCCTTAGAAAAGAAAGAAAACCTGTGCTAATGTGGCGGTTTGGCCAGTAAGAAGACATTTCCATCTGTTGGTTGGAAAACTGTTCAAAGGAGTCCAATCTGTCGAGTGAAGTCATTACTGCATGAGTTAGATCATCACTGACAGGACTCAAATGTATGTCTTGAGGGGTCGGGCAGATAGTCTAGTGGGTAAGAGTGCAGGAGGTGTCAGTAGGAGGATTTCAGTTCAAATCTCCACCATCCATGTTTTAAAATAAAAAGAAAGGAAGGAAAGAAGAAAAAAGCTGGGCATTGCATGTGAAACTATAACTTCAGTGCAGGGCAGAGTGGTTGGAAGTGCTGAGATTTACTCACTGTCAGCCTAGCTCCAGTTTCAATGAAAGATCCTGTCTCGAAGGAATAAGGTGGAGCAGGATAGAGCAGGATGCTAGAAGTTCTCCTCTGGCCTCTGCAGCCATGCACACCTGCACATATGTGTGTGCATTCAGAATACACACACACACACACAGACACACACACACAGACACACACACACAGACACACACACACAGACACACACACACACACAGACACACAGACACACAGACACACACACACACACACACACACACACACACACACACACACACACACACACACACACACCCCCCAACTAGCAGGAGCTCAGTGTGATGATGTTTTACATCTGTAATCCTACAACTTAGGAGGTGGAGGCAAGGAGGGTTGCCACGATTTCAAGCCTGGGAATCAGGGTGAGTTCAATCCAGTCTGGGCAACATAATGAGATCTTGCCTCAACAAAGAAACAAAACAGAACAGAAAACTCTTGCTGTATTTGGCCAAAAAAATAGATAAATAAAAATAAATCCAGTCTGCATTTTCACCGTCTTTCCTCCCCTAGTTATAACATGCATGTAAATTCATTTGTGCTCACCCAACTTGGAAAACCACAAAGCCCATTAGCAAAGAATCTTAGAAGCTTCCTCCCCTCCCCGCTCCCAAAACATACCCTTTTCACTGATTATGTTTGGCCCAGAACACTCAGACAGCCAAGCAGGAAGGAGGGCTTAATCATTTTCATTTAGGGAGAAGGTCGAAAGGAAGTCTGGACCCTAAGTTTGGCCCATAGCTGAAATGTAATTTGGTAGTGTTCTATTGGTTCCTGGTCATTCCAGCATGTTGACAGCAATGTCCAGTCTTGATGATAACAAACTCAAGAATCAAGGTGGGTGTTGGGTGGCGCCATCAGCAGCTGTGGCGGGAGCTCAGTCTAGGGTGGCACTTTGCTGCTTGATTTAGCCTGACTCATTAAGGGCAAGAGTGGGATAGAGTTGAGGCAGGCAGGCAGGCGGATACAGGCTGACTATCTGCAGTGCCTTAAATACCACACAACTCATTCTTGCTAATGGCTACACCCATGGGAAAAAGCTATACTACGCAGATTTGTTATTTATAACCGAGCAATTCCCCTTACAAAAGACACACACACACACACACACACACACACACAAACATACACTCACTTACACACACACAAACACACACACACATACACACACACTCACTCACACACACACTTTAAAAACGAAGCTACCAAAACAAAGCTAGAGATAGAAAACTAACACCGAACAACAAACTTAGATCCTTTTCCTCCTCCAAACTTACCTCTTCTCCCCACCCCTCACCCCCAACTCAAACATTCTGGTAGCCAAGCAAAAACCAAGGGCTCAAGCTGACCAATTTTCATTTTGGTGGCAAGAAGAGGCCGGGCTACTTAGATTTGATCCAAGTATTTTACTTAAGGAAATGCATTTGCTGGAGCCCATCATGGTCCTCTTGAAGGTAGGCTCTTGTCTCAGAGGAGGCCCCATGGAGAGAGCTGTGATCCTGGGGTTCTGAAGACTCTCCCCTGCCCAGAGCAGAGTTCAGATGAAGAAGCAGCTGACTGGGCTCAGGGCAGGTCTGGGATGAAGAACTTGGGACTTCCAAGAGAAGGTGCAACTGCCTCTACTTACCCCGTGTCCCTTCTCACTCATGGGATGCTAGTTTTGTGAAAGAAGGGTTTTCTTTATGGGAGTTGGGGAAGGAAGGGACGAATTAAA
The DNA here is from genome assembly GCF_011064425.1 of Rattus rattus. Taxonomy (NCBI): domain Eukaryota; kingdom Metazoa; phylum Chordata; class Mammalia; order Rodentia; family Muridae; genus Rattus; species Rattus rattus. The sequence continues at coordinate 59,796,976 of NC_046155.1, forward strand.
ATGAGAATGACAATTCTCATCTTTCAAGACATATTTACCCCCTTCCAGAGACTGAGAGCCACACGAGGCTCCTCATCACCAAGTCACAAAAAGTTTTATTCTACCTGATATCTGGTTACACAACACACTTTGCTGACGGGGAGCAGCATCAGAGATGTCAAACGCACTTCTGCATACATCTGCCATTGTGTCTAAGCAACGTAATATTTGATACTAGTAAACCCTTACTATAACAGCATGGGAGTGGGAGAGTCTCTTGACTTATCTGATATTGTGATGATTGATAAGGAGGAGAACGGTCATAGTGACAGGTGTATGTATGTATGCATGCATGTGTGCATGCATGTGTGTATGAATGCATGCATGATATAGTGTATGTGTGTATGTATAGTATGTGTATGTATGCATAAAAATGATCATGCATGCTTGCTCATATATATGATATAGTATACATATGCAGGTATGATATAGTTTTTGAATGTATGTATGTGTGTATGTATGTATGCTTGCATTATGGTATATTGTATGTATGCATCTATGTATGCTTGTATGTATAAAATAGTGTATGTATGTATGTATGTATGTATGTATGTTTGTATGAATGATACAGTGGTCCAGGCTCCAAGCTCTAGTTTCTTATTCACCCCATGTACATCTCTGACAGTCAGTGGAGTGTCCAGCATGGATGAGATTTTCTGCAATGGGTCTCTGGGGCTATCACTGCTGCCCCTACCCATGCCAGGAGGGACACGCTACTGATCAAAGTTTTTGATTGACTCCTCAGGCTTACTCAGAAGAGTGTGAGGAACATAGGGGAAAGGGCAGCTTCCCAGCCATGATCACCCCAGCTTATCAGAACGCCAAGAAGGCCAACGAACTTGTTAGTGACGTAAGTACTGGCAGAGTCACTGAGGTGTGGATGATGGGATGCCGGCAGCCACACTTGCTGAAAGCCACGAACGGACACATCTCCTAGAGCCAAGCAAAAGCAGGCTGCTAGCCTGGCCTCCGGTGCAAACTCAGAGTGTCCCATTGATCTGTTCATAGACTTTCACTATGTCATCTATCTGTTTGCATGGAAATGTGGTTGGACAAACTGCGCTGCTCATTTAGTCCATTTTCCCAGAGCACAAGCGCTGGTGCGAGCAGATCAGCTGGGATGAGGTGAGCCTTTGCCGGAATGCCAGTGCCAAACCAAAGGGGAAAGCTCACTGAAAGAAGCCGTGTGATTATCAAATTGGATGTGACCCAGCGAGTGATAAGAGGTAGAATGTTAGGCAGCTGGCAGTCTGTCCTTGAGAGACGGGCTATAATTAAACTTAGTAGAGTGCAGTGCTCACCGCAGTTCTTAACATGCCAGCTTGGACTCGGTCTCTGACAGAAGCCTAGCATTCATTCCACCCTACGCCCTTCTTTCTGCCACTGTTCAGTGAGCACCGAGGTACCTGGAACAGCGCCACCTTTGCCTTGAGATGGGAAATGCAAGATGTTACTCTGTCCTCTGAGCCACTGCAGAGATGGTGTTGAAATTTAGGGCAGAATGAGGTTGGATTTTATTCTTTGCCATGGTAGCCTGAAGAACCTGTCTCCTTCCTCCAGGCAGTGTTGGAGTGCAACGAGTGAGAAGTGTGTGGACAGAGCCAGGAAAAGTTTTAGCACAAGAAGAATCAAGTGGTTTCTAGACTTACTAAGGTTTTAGAAAGCCCACAGGAACTTTCTTTCCCTTAGAGAATCCTACTGAGTTATTGTGAATGTGGCAACCACAATTCCAGACTCCCTTGATGTGCTTCTTTCAGATAAAGTACAGGCAGGACTTCCATAAGATGAAGGGCGCGGCACATTTTCACTCCCTTGCAGCCCAGGACAACTTGGTTCTCCAGCGGGCTCAGAATGTGAGCAAGCTTGTGAGTGAGGTGAGTATTGGGGAGAGCTCTACTTCTGTACTGTCCCCCCTTTCTCTCAGACAGCGAATGCAGTGGCCGTGTTTAAAATTATACACATACACATACACACACACACACATACACACATACACATACACATACACACATACACACACACACACATATACACACACACATACACACATACACACACACATACATACACACAAACATACACACATATACACACATACATACAAACACATAAATACATACATACACACATATGTACACACATATATACACACACATATACATACACACAAACATACACACATACAAACACATAAGTACATACATATACACATGTGTACATACATATATACATACACACATATACATACACACACACACATACATAAATAACTTGACAGGTAGGGCAGGAGGATCAGGAGCTCAAGGCTACTCTAGGCTATATAGTGATTCGGAGGCCAGCCTGTGCTACATGACATCCTGGCTCAAAACAAATATACAAAATGGAACCACGCAAACTGTCCTCATGTTGCCAGTTTCCAAATAATGCACCAAATATAGAACCAAACAAATGAAATCTTTCCTTGTTGGCTCAAAACTGTCTTGCTAAATATTCAGAAGGGCCTGTCGACAGGTTTGTAGTTGTTAGAAAGAACACTGGAGGATGCAACTTTTAGAGATTTGTTTTTATCTTTAATGCTCTGTGTGTGTGTGTGTGTGTGTGTGTGTGTGTGTGTACTCGCACATGTGCGTATGTGAGTGCAGGTATTCTCAGAGGCCAAAAGAGGGCGCCATATACCCCTAGAGCTAGGGTTATAGGCAGTTATGAGCTGTTCAACTTAGGAACCAAACTCAGGTCCTCTGGAAGAGTCGCACGTATCCTTAGCCTTTGAGACAGACCATAAATTTTTACATTAGTGTGGAATCAACATCTAGACTGTCTTAAATGCCATATTCCCCTTATCACTGGAGTCAGAGTTCAGAGAAGCTGTGCCTACCCTCCAAGTAGCTGTCTACCTTTCCTTCCAGGCTGGCCTAGCTCCCAGAGGGTGCACATTGTTTAAGCCGCCCTCTGCTTAAGCCTTTCTGAACCAGGACTCGTTGGCAAGGACATATGTCCTCTGGCTCCCTGGACCTCTAGTGTCCCTTCACGGTGGTTCCTGTCATTTGCACTGCTGTTCAGTGCTTGAAAATCCTTGAGTGGCAGCTCCGAGCACGGGAAGAGTTTGTGGCTATGAAAAGTGCTCCCGTACATGTTCTCTGCGATGCTAACGCTGAGATGTAAATACCTTAGACCATCCTGTTACTTCTAATGGTCAGGCCATAACCTCAAACCGAGCTGGTCGGTGACACTCTGACGTTCAAACGCTCAGAGTCAAACTTTCCCAGGCCTCAGGGAGAGCCTTGGACACTGGGAGGTAGTAAGTTCAATGCTGGGAACTTAGACTCTGCTTTTTTTTTTTTTAAAGATTTATTTATTTATTATATGTAGGTACACTGTAGCTGTCTTCAGACACACCAGAAGAGGGCATCGGATCCCATTACAGATGGTTGTGAGCCACCACATGGTTGCTAGGATTTGAACTCAGGACCTCTTAAACCTCTGAGCCGTCTCTCCAGCCCCTAGATTCTTTTAACAATATATTCTAAGTATTAGCATGAACCATGCATACTTTTTAAAAGGCGTAGCTCTCCCACATCGTTCGATCAAGCACTAAAACAGTTTGCATTGTATTTCTTTGATGCGCCATCCCAAGGGCACTTCTATTTCATTTTGCCCTTATGGTTACCCAACACGGAGAGCCAGCTGTCTCTCCTAATGATACTTCTCACCGTTAGCTGTTTTCTGCAATTACGCAGGACTGACTCGGTCTATTTGATAACAGTAGCCTCACGTCCTGCACCCAGGCACCCAGGGAACTCAAATACCAGCTTGTTTTAAATTAAAGATGGCCTGCCTTTATGATACTGCTTTGCAGAGCATTTCTGTTAAATTTTTCTTGATGTGTTCACAGAGAGACGTGCATGTGGGCCTACGGAGGGAGGAGTTTCGTAGGTGGGCTTGTCTATGTAGTGGGCTCTCAGAAGAAACAGGACATGGCAGGAAGTCTGGACGTCTTCTCCACCCAAATGTCATAAACACCCAAGACGCTTTACCCCAAGAGTACCCACGTCATTTCTAAAATAGTACCTTTTTTTTTGGCCATCATCATTATTGCTGTTAATTGAAGCCATCGTGCAAACCGGAGCCCCACACTGGGGAGACTCTCTGTCAGGAGTTACACCCCAATCTCTGTTTCACAGTTCTTGATCTGTGCGAGCATTGGAGTACCTGTTGTTGAGAAGGACTGAGTATTTGCAATTTTCAGGATGAGATAACTTGCTTTATTATTTATTTTTTATAAATGAAACACCATACACTCACAGTATCCCCTGTGCTACTTTAAGTCTTGGGTTGAAAGTTTTGTAAAAAAAATATCCCGGTCAGACCTGGGGGATGTTTTCAAGAATGGCTTCAGGGTGTTTCTGTTAAGCAGCTGGTGTTTGGCATTTCAAGGTGGAGTACAAGAAGGGTCTGGAGAATAGTAAAGGTCACAGTATCAACTACTGTGAGACACCCCAGTTCAGGAACGTGAGCAAGATCTCAAAATTCACCAGCGATGTGAGTTACTCCATAAGCACGTTTCGTGAGTTGAGCTTCTGCATCTCCTGAGGGATGAACTTTGTGACTCTGTCCTTGTGTCTCAGAGAAGCATGGCCCCTCGGGTGCATGGTACATTGAGTTTGGTTAGGAGTGTCTTCTGTGACTAGTCTATCATCAAATGACGTCACAACCCCAGTGTTTCCCTGCTTGCCCATATGTTCTCAAGGTGGAACTGTGTTTGTTTATCCTATCGGTATGGCTCAGTAGCTGTTCCTGAATCCTAGCAGCTGTTCCTGAATCCTAGCATGGGAGCCTGATCGAGCATGCAATGTCTCTTCTCACTGTGACTTTGTGCTTCTGAGTTGATGTATGATCTCCCTTTGCACAGGCAGCTGAGGAACCAGATAAGAGTTCCCCACGTTGCAAATGACCAGATGCAGGCTACAGTATCACTCACAAACTTTGGGTATTCTCAGAGACGGTTGGAAGACATAGCCATTCCATTTTGATTTCCGTTTTATTTGATAAGCAGCATTTAGTACTGGGCTCATTTTCCTACTGGTTTCCATAGCGATCAATTTTTACATCATAAGATTTGACAAAGATCAGATTCTACTCTTCGTGTGTAAGGTCCACTGGGGATTGGCTCACGACCTCTTGGTAGGCACTGCAGTCTTCAGATACCAAGTCCCTTATGTAGTGCAGTGATGGAGTCTAGCATTCACACAGACCTCAGGTCCCTCCAGATTACTTATAAGACCCGATGCTTCGAAAATGCTACGTAAACACTAACGCTGAGTTGTTAAAGGAAAAACAGTAAGAGAAAACCCACGCATGTTTCCTACAGATACAATTGTGTTGTTTTGTTTTTCGAATATCTTCCATCTTGTCTGGTTGGGTCCACAGATGTGGATGCTAATGGATTTAGAGGGATGACTGCATTTAGGCAAAGAGGCAACCAGTAACTTGGAATGACTTGGCTTGTGGATCAGGACCACACAACCAGGGCTTGTCTATCGGTTGTCCATCGCCCGTTCCACACTCCCACAGTAAATTTCCACACCAGAAAAGGCTGGTAAATTTAGAAGCAAACACGTAAAATTAAAAAGAAATGCATGCAGTCTGCCTTGGTGGTGCTCCCCACGATAGTTGGCTTCCATGCTCCCCACGACATGTGCTCCTGTGTGCTTGTCTGCCTGTCTTTCCTCAAGTTCTTGTGCACTTTGGAAATCTCAGTTGTTTAAAAACAAGGCTTTTTTTTTTTTTTTCAGTAGTGAGATCGTGCTTATATTTAGACTTAGACTGTGAAGAAAAATAGTTTACCTTCATCTAGGTGGGAACTTTTCCTCAGAAGTTTTCTTCAAATGTTTCCTTGTAGAATAAGTATAAAGAAAACTACCAGACTCACCTGAGAGGCCACTATGACGGAGTCGGCATGGACAGACGCATGCTCCACGCGCTCAAAGTCGGCAGCCTGGCCAGCAATGTGAGTTGTGTTTGAGGGACGGTGGGAATCAGCTGGCTGGGGTGTGAAGAGTTTGGCCAATTACTTTTTGTTATTTTTGTCTTTTTTTTTTTTTCCGGAGCTGAGGACTGAACCCAGGGCCTTGCGCTTGCTAGGCAAGTGCTCTACCACTGAGCTAAATCCCCAACCCTGGCCAATTACTGTTAAACCCTCCTTCAAAAATGGGTATGCTTCTAGTTGTAAGAACAGACACCCACAGGTCTTTACATGTTGACAAGTATAAAGAATTACAAAAGCCTTTAAACCTTTCAGAAGCCCAGCCAGCTCCAGTTAGTGCGCTCAGGCTCGAAGGATCTGTTACCATTGATTCAGGGTAATATGGCGCTCCACTTCTGAACGATTAGTAAAATGCGCCAGTGCAATTCCTATTGGATGTGCTGCGCGATTTCAAACCTTTTATGAATGGGAGGTGGGTACTTAGGGGTGACTTTGTTTTTCACTGAAGGCATGCTATGGCCATGCAATATAATAGAGTAATGGGGTAACCAGACATCAGGGGGTATCGTGGAAACTAGCTCACAGACAGGAAAAGACTGCATTTTAAACCTTGGAGATAAGGAGCACTTATAGAAGACCTATTTCGTGCTCCAAACATCCAAACATCCAAACGTTGGATTTCCCCTGCCCAAGGACACTGATGTTGACTGTTACAAAAATAACTGAACTACTCTAAAGTTTATGTCTTCATTGTCTTTAAATGAAGCACCTTCCTTGCATACCCGTGCTTAGCCGCTCGTTTAAAACAAAAGCGAGAGGCTTATAATTAAAAAGAAAGATAAAACAAATGTACTACAGATGGGAGTTGACTAAGTTTGAACTAATTAAGAATAATTCAAATTAGTTGAAGGCAAAAGTGTGAACATAATGTAATTTTCTTTAGGGGTGAGGAAAGTGGGTTAATTTTGTTTCTAATTATTCAGAAATATTTATGACATTCAAAAAAAAAAAGGGTTGGGGAAGGGGAGCTGATTCCTCTCTTCTGTGGGTTTCAGGTTGCCTACAAGGCTGACTATAAACACGACGTTGTGGATTACAACTACCCAGCCACTGCCACTCCGTTCTACCAAACCACGATGAAGCTGGCTCCCCTGAAGGATGTGAGTCCCCGCCTCCTGCCCCCTTTCATCCTATGACTTGCTGTGGATCAAGGCTTAGGCAGTCAGATGGGAAGGAAAAATATCTCATCAATATATATAGGAGACCCAAAGGGCTAGGAACCGGAACTGTCCCTCCTCTGGGAAGTCCATGCATGCGTGACGAAAAACTCACTTTCTAGGTAAAGTTTGGATGATTCTACTCTTGCCTTGAAAATATCCTAAAGTTCAATTTCCCCTCTCAGACTTTGGAGAGCTACATCTGCTGGACGAGTTCATGATAACTATCCCACAGCAATGATGGCCTTTAAATGTTAGCGCTCAGTATGCTAAAGATAGAGCAGGTATAAATTACGAGCAAATGGTAATGTTAGCTATCCTTTCTTCTCAGGGGTGTGTTGGCAAATAGAGAGAGACGGACAGGCAGGCAGACACACAGAGACAGATAGAAGAATAGCTAAATTCCTTACTTACTACAGCAGTGAGCCTGCGTGTGGTTTGACATCCCAAACCAAATAAATTAATTAAAATTAATATTTTGGCATCACAATAATTTTATTATCTGTTCAGTCTTTAAATTTTAGAAAATACAGGGGAAAGGGCATAAAGGAAAAGGATAAAGCAATTCACTCGCTTAAAAATGAGCTGGCCTCATAGCCAGAGCAGACAATCTTTAGTCTACTAATCACTTAATAGATTAGGTAATTCTGCGTGTGCTCACTGACTGCCCAAGGTACTTCCCTCCGGCTCTCCTGGGCTCAGCACAGCACCAGTGACCAGCTGGGGTTTCCTGCTGGTAGATAGGACTTCACCGCTCTCCCTCTTTTTTGCAGAGTGGATATGTCGAGATTGATTGTGCTGGCTCTGAAACAGTGCCTAGACCACTAAGGAGCCGGTTAATGCCAGCTTATTGGGTGAACAGGGCTTTGCAAAGGTGAATGAAGCAGGTTATAAGACCCAGCAGGACAGAAGGGACCAAGCTTTGTGCTTCTCTTCCCCAAAGAGTTTTGTTAGGTTGTCTCTCTTGTATGCTTATGAGACCAAAGCAGCTTTGTTTTTGGTCCCAAATACTTCATAGGCTACTTAGTAATTAAAAGTCAAGCCGGGAGTGTGCGTGTTTACAGTCAGGCTCTTGAGACCAAGCCTAGGAATTAGCACAATAAAATGAGAGATTTCTATAGCTTTGTATTTCCATTATAACATCCTCCTCTACCACAGGTGTAAGGACTCTCCATCAAGGGCTACGCCTGCAACATTGTAGCTAGCTCAGGATTAGACCGGATTGCAATAGACACTGGGTTTACAGACAGTCTAAGCTGGCAGCACATGGGTCATGCCCAGGATGTTACTTGTTTGCTTGTGCCTGTGCAGAAGGAAAATCAAAATTGCACCATGTCAAACTACTACTGCTGTGTCTTGTGTGGCAGAAATCGGCTGGGACTGAGTCAGGACTCACCTACAAGTGCATCTTTCTTTGCTTCCTCTTCCTGTCTTGGCTCTCATATGTGTTTGAGAAAAGCATCTAATGTAGATTATTAACACCCAGGAAGTGGGAAACCCACTCCTTTTTCAGGAGAGTTTGTGGTCTTGTCATGTGGTAGCCTTAAATGTGATAAAATAGCCATGAAATTAAATAGAGCATGGGTCCTTAATTAGAGGGCATTCCTGTAGATGGGTTTTTATAAAAACTAATAGAACTAAAATGGGACTCTATCTTTAGCACAGAAGCTTTCAGAATGCAGACTGAAGCAGTGGCCAAACGTTTGTGAAATTAATCATGGAGGCTGTTAATTATGTCCTGCAGAGAAAAGTGATTGTGCTCAGTGTGACATATTTAGTGCAGAACTATCAGGAAGGAATGTGCTATTTTACAAATACGGTTTTTGTGACATTTTTATCATGCCTGGTTCTGAATCCTAATAAGACTCTATTATGAGCTGATAATTTTCCCTCTGAATTAATGCATTAGATAGTCACAGTGCTCTAATCTCATTAGCAGTTGACATTGAAATGACTTTATATCTCCAGTTTTCCCTATATACTCCGGATATACAAAGTTTTTTTTCTCTCTCCTTGAATTATTAATGAAAAAGCAGTAAAGTGATGGTCTCCAAACCCAGCAGAGCAGTCAGCTCTGTGCCTGAAGGTTTGGAGAGTCTATAAGTGCTGTTTTAAAGACAAACTTGTCTGCCATTTGTTTGCTCATGGGATAGATTTCCTGTTATGCAAGTCAGAGGGTTCTCCATGGTGAATCCTGTCCATCTGTAAGTAATTGTCCCAAGCGTGCCAGGTAAACTGACTTACAGAGCACAGCCTCAAGGGCACAGCCTGAGGACCATTCCCCAGTTGGTCTGGGATGACATTTGTAGCTTGGTAGCTGAACAGCCTCTCTTAGTTCTCTGTGCTTCCCTGTCCACATTTCAAGGTAGGGGTTATTGCAGGATGGCTGGAGGAGTAAATGGGTTAGGGCGTTGGCAACACTTGGAGCCACGGGAAGTGCACAGCAAGTGCCCTGTGTTGGTCAGAATTGCTACTACCAGATATTGAGCGGAGGGGAGATCGGGAATGAGCAAGCGGGAAGCCGGCACAGCCAAGGGGCACTCAAGTTTATTTCAGGAGTGAGCCTAGGAATGGCTTGGCACCCCGTGCATGTCAGTGACTTTTTAAAATACAGACTTACTTGCCAGCTCTTAAAATGTCAGTGGATGTGGAACAGGCACATACTGGGAGTTTGCAGTTGACAGGGCTGCTCTGTCTTGCCCAGAAGACGTCAATTGCAGCCTCTCTTCCTGTCTTCTGGCATTTGCGTTCATCCGGCTCCCTTTCCTTGCAGAGACTCCCTGAGCCTTGGAGGAGATGGTATGCCCGTCTCATTTATGGTGGGCACATACCCTCACTTAACACCTTGTGCATTCACAGCTCTCTGCACTTACTCCATCACTGGAGAGAGAAGCTCCTTTGATGACGGTAGAGAAGAGCCCTGTCTGTGGGTCTAAGCACACACATTTAGAAGTCAGCTTGATATTAAGCTGCATTCAATCCTCGCTCCCCAGGGTCTAAGATCTTAAGACCTCGTGGTGAATCTTTTGACCCTGTTTGTAGGGATGGATTCCCTCATATCTAATCATAGAGTTGCACCAAGGATAGGCCTAGCAAAAGTCAGGCATGAAGGAAGATGGCTTCGGGGATGGTCTGTCTCTCCCCGTTGAACTACTTGCTACTGATAGATTCAGTGAGAAGGGGGGGATACTCGCCTTCAATTGCGTATCCACTGGAGACCGCATGGGAACCAATTGGCAGTGCCGAGTGGTGCTTGCAGGCGACCCTGGTTAAACCAAGTGGGTCATAATATAAAGGCAAAAACCGTGGATTTCGGGAAGGGTCTGCTGAGGATGGGGAGGGAGGGGTTGGTGGGTGTGGGAGGGAGATGTGGGAGGGCATAGGGAAGAGGGGGTTTGGAACATATTATACACAGGCATGAAGTGGTCAGGTGGCCAAAATGATCCGTTAAATCTGTAAAAGGAAATGTTTAAAGTCAAATTTAGAAAGTTCTCTGCCTTGGAGCTGTGTTTTTTAGAAGTGATAAAATGCTGTGGAAAAAAAATGTCAAGACTGAGAAATTTTGCAGGGAATGGTCAAGTCAAGGCTTGCCGAAACTGGGATTTTATACCTCTGTTTTTAAACTTGTCAACCGCCTGTGTATGCATTTTCTGTATACTTGCTTTAAGACATGTATACCGGTTGAGCAACTAAACTGAGGGAAGGAACACATGCGTTGACTCAGAAAAGGCAGTGGTTTATACAGGAAGCAGTGGTTTATGCAGGAAGCAGTGGTTTATGCAGGAAGCAGTGCAGGAAGCAGTGGTTTATGCAGGAAGCAGTGGTTCATGCAGGAAGCAGTGGTTTATACAGGAAGCAGTGGTTTATACAGGAAGCAGTGGTTTATGCAGGAAGCAGTGGTTTATACAGGAAGCAATGGTTTATACAGGAAGCAGTGGTTTATGCAGGAAGCAGTGGTTTATGCAGGAAGCAGTGGTTTATACAGGAAGCAGTGGTTTATGCATGAATGTGGTTTGGTTTATACAAGAAGCAGTGGTTTATACAGGAAGCAGTGGTTTATGCAGGATGCAGTGGTTTATACAGGAAGCAGTGGTTTATGCAGGAAGCAGTGGTTTATGCAGGAAGCAGTGGTTTATGCAGGAAGCAGTGGTTTATGCAGGAAGCAGTGGTTTATACAGGAAGCAATGGTTTATACAGGAAGCAGTGGTTTATGCAGGAAGCAGTGGTTTATGCAGGAAGCAGTGGTTTATGCAGGAAGCAGTGGTTTATGCAGGAAGCAGTGGTTTATGCAGGAAGCAGTGGTTTATACAGGAAGCAGTGGTTTATACAGGAAGCAGTGGTTTATGCAGGAAGCAGTGGTGTATGCAGGAATGTGGATTCGTAGCTGGTTGGTAACATCTGGAAAGCAGAGACACTGTGTGCTGACTAACGAGGCCATGTGAGTGGCTCTAGCACAGAGAGCAGTGGGCAGTAAGACTGAAGTGACATACTCTGGCATCCTGGATGGGTTTACTGGACTTAGGGAGCCCAGGAGATGGGGAGGCATTCACTAGGAGACTGCCACTATCAGAATTGGGTCCATAGGCAGTAGAGACTCGTCTGCAATGTGGGTGGGCGGGGCTATGCCTAATTTTGCTTATTCTGCACAAGCTCCATGTCTACTGAAGGAATGAATAAGAGGATGAGGCCAGACAGGCTGAAAGGAGGAGTAGGGATGAGTTTACGTCTTGGTCTTTTCCTTGGGTTGTAGGAAAGTAAAATTGTGAAGGGGCCGTTGGCCAGCCATGACATGGTGGTCAGTCATGACATCACCACCTCACTTCCAGCTGTTCATCTTGCCGTCCTGAGTAGGATGGAGGGCTTCTTCTCGCACAGCTGAGCTCAGCTGCCTCCCACACTGGGGACTCTCAGGCCACAAACCTAGGTCTTGATGTCTTTTTTCAGGTTCCCCTCCCTTCCACTCTGAATCACGGTCAGGTGCATGTAGGGAAATATGTGGGCTGGAAGGAAGTACTTTGTGTACAAATGGCTGGTGATACTTTACTCCTTCAAAAGTGATTTGCAGTTTCAAAAATCCAGCAGCCCCAAATGTCTAGAGACAGGAAAGTTTGTAGGTTGGTTACCTTGGCGCCTCCTCTTTTAGGAAGATGCTGAAATATGTCAGTCTCTTTGGGGTCTTGGAAAGGTGGGAGAGAGGGCCAAGCAGCAGCTGGTGCACAAGTGTGCAAGCACGGGCACACAGGGCCACTGGTGCTTCTTTAAATCTCATTCAGACACATACATAAGGGCCAGGGCATCGCTCTGGGAGAGAGCTCACCCAATGGCACAAGGCCCTGGGTTTATCCCCAGCGTGCCACAAGTATGACACTGGTTGGACTTTTGTCTCTCCTTTATTCTCCATTTTCTCTTTTTCAAAATATATCACTTTTATGAAGTGTTAGACATACAGAAAAATTATATATATATATATATATATATATATATATCTTGAATCTTTGTCAAGATGCATCTCATTTTTAATTAGATATAAGTGCCTGAATGTGGGCATGTGCTCCTCAGTACCAGTATCTAGAGAGGCCAGGGGCATTGGATGCCCCCCCAGAGGCCACAGCATCAGATGCCCCCCAGAGGCTGGCAGCAAGCCTCATGATGGAATTACCGGGATGGAGGTTTTGTGTATGTTCTCCAATGCTGTTCTGGATTCCAGGCACTGTTAGCAAGGTCTCTACAGTTCCCATAGCCAACACATACTATTGCCAGTGTCGTTCCTTCTCTCTCTGTGGGTGGGGAAGGGAGGGCACTGCCGTGGTTGGCAATGTGATGACAATGTGTTTCTTGTGTCCACTGCGGAGTGAGCTGATCTCTGCTATGTGTTGCTTCTCCGTGTTACTCAACCTTCCATGGACGGACCACTCTTCAGTCTGTGGGCTTGCCATGTTGCTCAGTACCCAGTTAGGAGTTTCTCTTCTTTTTCTGACTCTCCGAGAATCACTATAGCTGAGTAAAGGATCCACACACATCCCAGAGATGACGGCAAGTGACATTTTCTGTGCCTGTTTTTTGCCCAGGTCAACTACAGGCAGAACATCGACAGACTGAAGTTCAGCTCGGTGACAAACACACCACAGATTGTTCAAGCTAAAATCAACGCCCAGCAGCTGAGCCATGTACGTAGCACATCCCTGCCTGACTGGGAATTTCACTATGGCTGTGGGGCCTCTGGACAGCCAATCCCCAAGGATTTTACTTTTACTAATGCTGGAATGAGTGGTTACAGCCAAGAAATGATGCCCTTCCTTTCAAAAATTTTATTATGGAGGATGTCAGTATACACAAAAGCAGCCCAGCCTGCCACATTTGTGTGCCCTCCGACCTCCACCTTCTCTCGTAGATTGAAGAAAATCCAAGATACTATCTCACTTCATCTGTAAATATTTTAGTATGTAAAATAAAGTAAAAAGAATGAAACATGTTTTTACAATTTTAATGTAGCACACCAAGAAATCTACCAATAATCTCCACACTTGGCAATGTCCGCAGTCCAGCGCTAGGTTTAGAGTGACAGTCCTCACAGATGGAACTGTCTTACCCATGTGTTCAGCTCTTTTGTGCACACGTGATTCAAGATGCATTTTATAACTGCACATAATCAACATTACTGCTGGTAATGCTGATTTCCGATTCCTGGAGAGTGTCTAGCCTACATATCGCAAAGCACTCAGCACCCATAGCAGCTCAAAGGTGTCTTGCAAACTCACAGACTTGAGTGTGCCCGTGAGCTGTTCCATGTTTTCATTCGACACCTACGACCTGTTAACTTAAAACTTTCCCCCAAGCTACAGGCGTTCTTGTAAAAGGCCTTTCCCAGGGACTCCCTCTCCGCAACGGGAATCAGAGGGGCATGGGAGACAGAATATCCTCCCCAAGGCTCTCCTCCTGTTGCACACAAAACTTGCAGACCTATTTCAAATCCCACAGGTGAATTACCGAGCTGACTACGAGAGAAACAAGCTGAACTACACATTGCCCCAGGACGCTCCTCAGATGCTGAAGGCGAAGGCCAACGCGGAACTGTTCAGTGAGGTAAGGGCAAGGTGGGGAGAGCTTGGCTCGAACGTGGAAAGAAATAGTCAAGCAAGCAGGGCCTACTCACCTCCCAGGGAAGAGTCTTCTAGGGCGTTCATCGCAGTGGGATTTAGAGTTTTGACACACAGTCCCTGGGCATGAATTATTCATTGCGATGTAGTTCCTGTATGGACACACGTGTAGTATGTGAACCCGCAGACTGGTCACCACCACCATCATCACCCTGGCGACTGATTGGTGACTTTTTGAGAAGAGATTTTTAAGCTTCAAGAACAATCTTGATCCAATCAACAAAGACACAAGGAGTCACAGGGTAGACTGTGACTAGGCGACTAGCCTAGGTGGGAATTATGGGACAGGAAAACAAAAAGCAGAGGCAAATTGTTTGGTGCAAGGCTGAGGATATGGTGACATAAGTACGACATGTTGTAAGGCACAGCCTGACCGTAGGGTACCTCCCAGCATTTGCTGCTGTGGGTTTTAATGTGAGACAGACCCAGATTCAGAAGTCATGCTGGATTTTGATCTGTATGACCCTAGCAAATACCTTCAGCTTGCTGAGCCTTGGCTTTCCTGAAGATTCGGAGGTAGTGTCTACAAAGCATTTAGGGAGAGATCACACACAGTGGCCGTTACAGGCAGCATCAATCCCTTGCTTCTTGGCATCACCACACCCAACTTACACTCCCAGCAGCCTGAGAGTGATAATATGTGTTTTTCAAATGGTCAGCCACAGCACATAGAGGTAATTGCCCAAAGTCACATGACCAGGCAATGAGGGTTCTTTGTCCTGTCCCTGGAGTAGCCCAGGGGATCAGTGTTAACAGTGTTACTGTTGCAGTCTTGAAAACAATAGTCAAGACTCCCCCGCCTGCCAACAATGGAAGAAACCAAGTTTGCTTTAAAGAAACATCCTCTCAACTTCCAGCAGACGGGTGGGTAGCAGCCCCTACTCGCCTGTGTTTGTGTTTGTGTTTGTCAGGTGAAGTACAAAGAAGGCTGGCAGAAGACAAAGGGGAAAGGATTTGAGATGAAGCTGGACGCCATGTCTCTGTTGGCCGCCAAAGCCTCGGGGGAGCTTGCTAGCATCGTAGGTTCTTCTCGTTAACTCAGAACTGTGGACGGCATAAGGAACCGTTCCAATGCGATGCCAGCCGCCTGCTGGAAAAATAATGACTGTTAACATTGTAAACATCACAACACTTTAATCTTCTTCTGGGTTTGAGAAAGATGGAGGGGCCACAACCCCCTTCCCCCTCACCCCTTCGCAAGAATTGTTACCTTTGTGTTTGTTACAGTCAGAATCCCTTCTATGGCAGTTTCTCTCTCGCTCACACTAGACTTTCTTCTTCCTCTCAAGATTAAATACAAAGAAGAGTATGAGAAAACAAAGGGCAGAGTCCTGGGAACCACAGACTCCAAGCTTCTGCATTCTCTGCAGGTGGCCAAGATGAGCAGCGAGGTAAATTTCCTCCCACCCAGAGCTCCTGACTGACAGTTGTGCTTAAAAGTTCCTTCTGGGCAAGTTTGCCTTTCTGCTGACTTCCACCTCAAGGCTTTTCTCTCTTGGCTTATATGAGGAACTCGTTCGCTTTCTTTATTCGGCTGAAACAGTGTTCTTTAAAAGTTTGTGAGGAATGTGGCCGATCAAGGTGCATAGGTGCTTGAGTGCATCTGTCTCTGCTGCAGATTTGGCACTCGGTTGCTGTGGTCTACAATACTGTGAGAGACTCCGGAGCTATGAGAGTGAGCAGTTCACAAGTCCCCCTTGCAGAGCCTAGCTCAAATGCGAGAGTGTCTTAGTCCATCCTTCTGCTGCTAAACCAGAATCCTAGAGATGGCACTTGAGGAAGAAAAAGCTCTGTTTTGTCATATAACTCTGGAGGCTCCAAGGTGCGAGGATGTGTGGCTGTATCTAGTGAGGCTGTCCATGTTGCATGGGATTAAAAACTAGTGTAAGAGGGAGAGGATGTATGTAAGAGAGAGCACAAGGCAGGTTTGCTTTATATTAATAACGTGTTCTCGTGATGATGAATCCAGCCCCAGGACAGGCAAGCAATGATGTGCTCATAAGGGCTCTACCCACCCAAGGCAGTTTTACTTTGTACCACCGCCACCACCACCTCCACCACCACCACCACCACCTCCACCACCTCCACTACCACCACCACCACCTCCACCACCGCCACCGCCACCGCCTCCGCCCGCCTCCGCCCCCGCCACCGCCACCGCCACCGCCACCGCCACCGCCACCGCCACCTCCACCTCCTCCTCCTCCTCCCCACCCCCAACACCGCCACCACCACCACCACCACCACCACCACCTCCACCTCCTCCTCCTCCACCACCACCACCATCACCACCACCTCCACCTCTACCTCCACCACCACCACCACCACCACCACCACCACCACCACCACCACCACCACCACCACCACCACCACTGCTACTACCACCACCACCACCACAACCACCACCGCTACCACCACCACCTACCATTGAGGAATTAAACCTTAACATAACTTTCAGTGGAGACAATCACATCTACATCATAGCAGGGAGTTGAGCTGTAAGTGTTAGGACCAATGTTGGGGTAGAAGTCTTGGCCAGCGCCCAGACAAAGCATACCAAGCCAACATGGTTCTATGTGGAGAGAGGTTTAATGAGAGAAGAGAGTAGAGGAGAGGAAAGGCACCCGGTCATGGGCATGTGGAGGGAAGCGGGGGTGTCGGGGAGAGAAGGGACAGGGAAGCGGGTAAGAGAGAAGAGAAGAGAAGAAAAAAGAGAATGAGGAGGGCCAAGCAGCCCTTTTATAGTGCCAGGCACAACTGGTTGTTGCCAGGTAGCTGTGGGGGTGGATCTTAGACAGAATACCAACATTCCCTCCTTTGGGTTTAATTAAAAAAAGAAAAATTAGAAAGGCGACAGTGGGCTTGTGGTTTTTTGTGACGATGTTCTGGGTGGTCACAGAATAATGTTCAAAACATTGGCCAGGCTGATGAAGCATCTCGGGCTCCGGCCAATGTGAATGTCGTTGACTATAAATACCTGGAATGTCTGGAGATTGACGCTTGTCACCTAGGAAAGAGCATGGTCAGTGGTCACAGAGCCACTAGGAAAGGAGAGTTCTATTGGAAGGGACACCTATGGTTTTCAGCATTCAATGCAAAGCCTACACAATGGTCACGTGAGCACTGAGTTGCTGCTCTATCCTTCCCGAGCCAAGCAATGAGGTCACGCAGCTCTGCCGAGCAGCTGAACAGATTTACCTGGCAGACCTTCACGAGACCATGGCTTGAGTGGCGTACGGGCATTGGCACTGAGCTCATGTGTTTAGACACATCATAGACGATGGCTTAGGAAAATGCATGGCCACAAAGCATAGAGAGACAGTAAGAATCGGAGTTGGGCTTTGATTTAAATGGACAACAAATTCTTATATTGAGTGTCTGTGATCCAAAGCCATATACGATAGTCAGTGAGAGGGGTAGAGTAGACTGAGAGCCTAGATCTCTCAATACCTGGCACCACGACTGTAACTAATGTCGTGACCGCCATCCCCACCACATCAGTCAGCATCGCCGATTCCATGGAAACCACCCATGATATCCATCATCCTCACCACCATCAGTCAGCTGTTTCCATGGAAACCACTCTTGACATCCATCATCCTCCCCACCATCACCATCATCCTTGGATGCCCATCATTAACGTGTGCTGTTTGCACGGGATGGCCCTTATTCTAAGCACGTTCCTGCTACTATAGTAATACCACAACAGTTTCCTTAAGGAAAATGAACCCTTAGGGAGTCGATGAAACTTTCCAGAGGCTGCCCAGCCAGCAATGTGAGTTGCACTTAAGGGACAGTGGGGATCCGCTTGTTGGAGGTTAGGCTTCTTTGACTCTCTAGCCCATACTTAGTTGCTTTGTCTCTGCAAGCCTCTGCAGAAAGCATAGGTGGCGCCCTCTCCTGCAGCAGCCATACACAGGGTGAAGTTTGGTAAGAGATGGCCTTAGATGACAACTGGGGTAGGGAACAGCACCGGTGTGACTTGGGGCCACCTTTCCAGCAGACAGTTGACCTCACCCAGAGTGCTTAAATCTTCTAGAAGCCCGAGAGCCTCCCGGCCCGGTCTCACTTAACTCCCGCAAGGACAGCCTTTAACCAACGAGCCCCGGTTTCTTGCATTCAAGGTGGAATATAAGAAAGGGTTTGAGGAGAGTAAAACCCACTTCCACCTGCCCATGGACATGGTGAACCTCAGGCATGCTAAGAAGGCCCAGGCCCTCGCCAGCGACCTCGACTACAGAAAGAAACTGCATGACTACACAGTGCTGCCTGAAGATCTGAAAACTCAGTGGGCCAAGAAAGCCCACGGGCTCCAGAGTGAGGTGAGTGAACACAGGCTGATGGGGCGGGGCTTGGGGCCAGCGTGGAAGCCAAGGTGTGCTGGAAACAAGAACTGAGGAGAAACATCTTGGAAATACCGGTCAGCAATATGAGAGACCATTTTTGGCAAGGCCAAAGTGCTCCAACACTACGGTGGAACGTGTCCATCTCCGTCTCAGGGAGCACCCGGTGGCTTGCCCTCCCGAAGGAAAAGCCGCTGAGGATAATTGGGGAGTAGCTTTCTGGGAGGACAAACTTGTATTCCCCCATGAACTTGGTTGTGTCAGCCTGTGTGTGTCAGACTAGAGCTTGGTGACATTTCTCCTGCAGCTGCAGTACAAAGCTGACCTGGCATGGATGAAGGGAGTCGGGTGGCTGACGGAGGGGAGTCTCAACCTGGAGCAGGCAAAGAAGGCTGGACAGCTCGTCAGCGAGGTAACTTGAGTGTCTGTCCCTGGGCTCCCCTGATTCTCAGCCTCTGAGTCATGGAGCTCTGGTTCCCTCCAGTGCCCTCCCCCGCCTCCCCGGCTTTATCCTTAATTCAAGTCAAAAGGCTGCCCATGTAGCCTGAACCATCCCCTGCGTGTTCTTCCTGAGTGCTAGGATTACAGGAGCGTGCCACCGAGCCCAGCTCCGAGGAGGTATTTTTAAGAAGATTATCCATCTATTTTAAGAAGTGATCTTTTTTTTTTTAAATGGTTTTAAGAGACAGGTTTCTTTGTGGAGCCTTGTCTGTCCTTGAGCTCCCTCTTTGGCCGGACTGGCCTCGATCTCAGAGATCCACCTGCCTCTGCCTCCCAAGTGCTAGGATCAAAGTCATGCACCATCACCACCTGGAAAGAAGGAGTCTTATCCAGAGAATCATTTAGTGTAGAAAGGTTGTGTAGATAGAGCAATTAAAAACAAAACCAAAACCAAAAAATAATGCTAAAGATGCTTGAAAACCTCCAATATTTTGAGCAGGACATCACAATTCACAGCATGGCATTTTGCATTAGGCACTAAATTATTGAAAACATCACCTAAAATGACCTTAAGGTTGTAGCTGCCTTCTTTATATTTGAAAAATAAAATGAATTTAAATCGGGGCCTCATCCCCAAAATATGTCATTGTGTACAAATACTTGACCCAGACCAACCGAAGGGAGAAACATCCTCTGTAATCTGAAAACCTTCCCACCCCAAGAAATCAACCTGTGACATCTTTCTTACACAAAAACCACTTGAGTCACAGTCTGGCACCTGGAGTGAATATTGCCACACTCTGGAGACTTGGGCCGGGTCACTAAATATTGTGGACCCTTTTCTCCTGGTAGAATGAGAAGGCTGAGTGAGCAGAGACACTTCCGGGGCCCATGCTCTAAACCTGTGCGTCTGTTTACGTCTTGGGGAGCTGCTTTGGCAGCGAGCGAACAGAGAGGGATTCTGGAAGGATGTCCCATGTGGAAGAGGGACTGTGTCAGGAACTTTGGGATCTTCAAGGGGATTCTTGCTTCTGGGCCAGGGAGGCTGAGTCTGCACATTGCAAAGAGACAAAAGAGACACCATTTACAGACAGATAACAATTCAGTCACTGGTGTCATTGGTGGATCACTCTGAGTGTCTTGATTCATGGTGCAGTGTATTGGTCACGGCTGTCCTATGCACAGATCCTGAGGTTATTCTGCTGTGCTCCATCTTATACATAGGAAAAGCAGACTTAAGTCATGGTTCCACCCAGGAGCAGAGCTACTCAGTGCACAGTGCTCAGTACTCAGTGCTCAGTGCTCAGTACTCAGTGCTCGGTGCTTGTACTCAGTACGTGACTCAGTGATTCCTTGGCAGTTCATATCCCCAAACATATACATTATAATCCATTCTCATTTCCTACCTTACTTACTCTCAGAAATACATATGGTTTAAAATGTGTCAGTAAGGGAAGCAGTAGAAACAGACTATCACCCCGAGACTCTTGTCACATCTGTGAGATCTACTGAGATCCAGGTAGATCTTGGATCGGTGTGCAGTTGCTAAAGGATCCAGGAAGTCGTCCTTACAGTGTCAGAGATGTGGGTGTCTACCTCACTTCCTGTGTTGACTATGGCTTTTTAAGCTCTTAGGGGGGTTTCTCTACTAGTGATTTTCAGTGTGCTAGGCTCCACATAGGAGCAGAGCTATTCAGTACTCAGTACTCAGTACTCAGTGCTCAGTGCTCAGTACTTGGCATGTGACTCAGTGACTCCTTGGCAGTACACTTTCCCAAACATATACATTATGAACTCTTTCTTAGCATTTAAGTAAGGACTCAGGATTTGAGCAGTGCCTGTGCTTTGGCGACTGGGACGTAGAAGGGTCATGTGACTTCCCTCAGTCACATGGTAAATGAGCTTAGGAACCAGGGAGGAAAGTCAGCAGTCTCTCTGGAATATTGTCTCTAGACATTTTGTTCAAGGCAAGAGGGGTTTATTTTAGCTTAGAGTTTGAGGGTCCAGTCCGCCGTGTTGGGGAAGGCATGGGGCAGATCAGGAGGCAGCTGGTCTCATAGGATCCACTCTAAAAAGAAGTAAAAAGAGACAGGCAGAGATGAATAGTTCTTTTGTCTATTTTGCCTGGATCCTTAGTCCATTGGGTGGCACCTCCACATTTGGGGCAGGTCTCCCCACTGTGGTTGAACCCATCCAGAAACATGCTCACTGACGTGCCCAGAGGCTGTGCCTCCTAGGTTGATTCTACATCCCAGCAGGTTGAAAAATCAGGATTAAGCATCTTGCCTATGTCGGGGAAGTATGCGGTTCCTTCTGAATTGGAGTCCGATGCTGGTAGTGATGTTGTCTGTGTTTTCCATTTAAAAGAAGGAAACTTGAGGTGTCCAATCTTCCCGTCATTGGCTGGCCCTCAGTGGGCATGATACTGCTTCTGCTGAGGGGAGCAGAAGAAGCTCGGTGGCACCAGCTTCTGGGCTCCCTATACTATCCATTCAGCAAGCCATCCACAGAGGCAACTTTTCCTACCCATCTTGGTAACTCCAGTGGGAAAGCTGGAGGAAGTAATATTCAAGAAAGATGAGAAGTCCCTACAGGGAGACAGAAATAGCTCACTTGAAAATTTTCCAATTAGTTAGTGTCTGAGGGGTGAGGACACAGTGAAAACAGACCTCAGAGAAGCAGAGTGACCTACGACCCCTGACCTTCCAGCTGTGGCATTGGTGCTCCTTTCCTTAGCTCCTTGGATAGCCATGGGGACCCCATGGGCAGTGGTAATAGCCCACGTGCCTGCCACATGCGCCACAACCCTGAGTCACATGTAGACGCATCCATTCCACCTCACGGCGACAAAGCTTCCTTCATTGCTGTTAGCCTTGTGCAACTGGAGGAAGAGGGTCTTGGGTCTGTTTAGTGACGTGCCCAGTCAGGGGACTGGAAAAAAGGTGGCTGAGGTGAGACTCGAAACAGTCTTGAGTCCAAGTTCCTTTCACTTCATGTCTAATGTCAGACCTCGGGCCTGTAGGGTGGGAACACCCCAGTGTGCTCATTGTAACGCAGAGTCTGCTGAGAAGCACCAAAGTTCCCATGAGGCCATCGAAACGGGCTTCTGGGAAGCAGAGGCAGAAGGAGGCTTACAGGAGTGTAGCAGACACAAGCTCCAGGCTCAGTGAGAGACCCTGCCTCACAGAACCAGGTGGAGAGTGACCAGGGAAGACACCCAAGACTGACAACCTCTGGCCTCTTTGTAAACATGGAGAGAGACAGAGAGAGAGAGAGAGAGAGAGAGAGAGAGAGAGAGACAGAGAGAGACAGAGAGAGAGACAGAGAGAGACAGAGAGAGAGAGAGAGACAGAGAGAGAGAGAGAGAGAGAGAGAGAGAGAGAGAGAGAGAGAGAGAGAGAGAGAGAGAGAGAGAGAGAGAGAGAGAGAGAGAGAGAGAGAGAGAGAGAGAGAGAGAGAGAGAGAGAGAGAGAGAGAGAGAGAGAGAGAGAGAGACAGAGAGAGAGAAAGAGACAGAGACAGACAGACAGAGAGACAGAGAGAGAGAGAGACAGAGAGAGAGACAGAGAGAGACAGAGAGACAGAGAGAGACAGAGACAGAGAGAGAGAGAGAGAGAGAGACAGAGAGAGAGAGAGAGAGACAGAGAGAGAGACAGAGAGAGACAGAGACAGAGACAGAGAGAGACAGAGAGAGAGACAGAGACACCCCTCCCACAAGGAGCCATGAAATGCACAGAAGTGTGTGTGCATGTATGCATGGTGGAAGGCATGGTGGAAGGGGGCAACTCCACCCTAACACTAAGGCGTACCTTTTCTTTGGAAACAGAAACACTACCGGCAGAAGGTTGACGAACTAAAGTTCACCAGTGTGACTGACAGCTCCCAGATGGAGCACGCCAAGAAGAGCCAGGAGCTGCAGAATGCGGTGAGTCCTGGGTTGCCCTCTGGCCAGCAGCTGCTGTGTGGTGGGCCCAGGATCCTCTGGAGACAGCAGCATGTGCTGCCCACAGGAACAGCTCAGGAGACCTCAAGGAGGCTGGGCCTGGCATGGCCCAGGCGTCCAGGAAGTCTGCAGGTCAGACACACCCTGCTCCTCCCCACTCGCCAAGGCAGACCGATCTGATTACTCCTTTGCTGTCAGTGTTTCTTAATTGCTTTTTCTTCTTTCTCCTTCTCCAAGACTATAATTCTGGATTAGCAGAGAATTATGTTGGAGGAGGATTTGCTTTTGGCCGGGGGCCGGTTGAGTTCTAATAAGGGACTCAGAACAACAAGGTGCCGTTTGTACGATGTACAGGCTGGTGCTCAACCAGAGCCCCACTAATTGCCCCAGCCTGTCCTTCCTAGTTTTGTTCCCGCAGGCCCAGCAGATGCTGCACCCCAGAACCCCACCAGTAAGCTGTCAGAGGCAGTAGAAAGCTATTGCTTGCAAACATGACTTGAGGGAGGAGAGGAAGGAAGAGAGAAAGCCAAGATCTGTTTCCGGGGATAAGAGGTCTGGTCACTGCCTACTTCCTGGTGTCAGCCATTGCCAGTGTATGGAATTGATCAAGGATGTAGTGAGAAGTGCGCTTCCTGCCCAGCCTACTTTGGCGCCCTCTGGGGGTTGGGAGACTTTTGTTGCTCAGGGGAATGTCAGTGACAATAGATTTGGCCAATTCTAGGGAGAAATATGGACACAGAAAATGGAGAGGGCAGTTGTGTTGGTCTCTGCCCCTGAAAATTTCTTTCCTGTGTTGTCTCTTTTTTTTTTTCTTCTTTTTTTCGGAGCTGGGGACCGAACCCAGGGCCTTGCGCTTCCTAGGCAAGCGCTCTACCACTGAGCTAAATCCCCAACCCCCTGTGTTGTCTCTTAATGTCTGGCCTGGTGTCACACACACACACACACACACACACACACACACACACGTGTACAAATATACATATACATGTATATAATGTATATATTGTAATATGTATATTTTATTTATTTATTTATTTATTTATTTATTTATTTATTTATTTATTTATTTTTTGAGATGGGGATCTTACTCTGTAGCCCAGGCTGGCCTTGAACCCTCAGCAATCCTCCTGTTTCAGCTTTCCTAGTTCCGGGAATTCAGGCATGAGCCTGTTCTTTGCTTCAGTTGATTCACAATATTTTCAGTTACTGATGAGGTGCATGGTTGCAATCTGATACATGAGTCCAGTGCACAGGATCAAAACAGGATAATTAACATTTTCAGCTTTCGCTGTGACCTCCGGGTGTTAAGAGCCTTCACGTTCTTGGCATCTCTCTCCAGGATGTACAATTAATTGCTGGATTCCATGGCTACCCTACATGGTGTGTGTGTGTGTGTGTGTGTGTGTGTGTGTGTGTGTGTATGTGTGTGTGTGTGCATATACACAATATATGTATGTGTGTACACTCATATATGTATGTGCTATGTCCGTACATGTATATGTACTATGTAACAGAAGTACCTCTCAGCAGCTGTATTTTTGTGCATCCCCTTCTGGTGTCCTTGGCTCCTGCCCACTTTCTCACTGTCCTTTGTTACTTCTGTGAGGTCAGCTCTTTCAGTTTCCACAGATGAGTAGCACCATGTGGTCTGTGCCTGTGCCTGGCATGTGCATTGACTCCAATGTCCCTCATTCCATCTGTGTTGCCCCAATTGTGACGGACGGCCCACCCTGTTCCTTCCTCACCCCGACCCTCTTCTCTCTATCAGGTGGCCTACAAGGCAGGAAACGAGCAGTCCGTCCATCAGTACACCATCAGCAAAGACGAGCCCTTCTTCCTACGAGCCCGGGCCAATGCTGCTCAACTCAGCGAGGTATCACAAGGGGTGGGCACTGCGGGCTCCACTCCCCTGTGTCTCCGTGGTCACCTGGCCACCAAAGCCACCAGCTACACTGCAGTGTTTGGTTCAGCTGTAGTGTGTGTGGCCTGGTTCCTGACCAGTGCTTTGGGGAAGAGAAAGACAAACCTCCTAGCAATGGCTGGCAGGGTCTTGAGTTACTGACTAGACCATAGTGGGCAGAAGGGAGCTTAACCCAAGAGTCAGCCCTGAGTGGTAGGAGGAGGGAAACCCAGCTGTCGATTCCAAACCTTGGTTCTTAGTTTGACCGCTTGCCAGGGGTGTAACCATAAACCAGGTCTTTACTCTTGGATGTCCCTTAGTGAAACGAAACTAGTACCAGCTCTTCCTCCCTGGATTGGCAGGAGGGCTTCGGGAAGTGTGCGAGCATGATGTTCTTCAGGAGTGTGCATTATGGTGGCTCCCTGACGTGACAGTGTCCGTGGTTGATATCCGTCCTAGTACATCTGCTCTTGACTCTCTGTACACAAGTCTCCCAAGTCTCGGTCCTCCTGACCTGGGAACAGGCAGGAAGGAGAAACAGAAGATGGGGCAGAGGCTGAACTGATTTCCACTCTGAAAGGAAGGGAGGCCTTCCCGAAGAAAGGCCCTAAAACTTGGAGGCAGAGGTTGGGGGTGGAAGGGACAAAGGACGGCCCTAGGACTGGAGGCTGGAGAGGGATGGTTCAGGAGAGGGTCCTCTGAGTCTTGTGGCTGAGCCCTGCTCATGGCATGTGTAGATGAGGTCTGTGGCTGAGCCCTGTGGCTGAGTCCTGTGCTGTCCCACGGAATGTCGTAGCATCTGACATGTTTGTGAGACTTCTGTGATGTCCTGTGGGTATGTTTTTAAAGCAATGTGAGGTTTAATCCTTGCTTCTTGTGATGGAAGTCAGATATACCAGGAGGCCCTCAGGCAGGACAGAGACCTGGCTCTCAGGCTAGGGTTGATGTTATTGCTATTGCTCCTTAGAAAGGTTTTCACAGAGTCTAGAGCAGTGGTTCTCAACCTGTGGGTCAAGACCCCTTTGGGGAGTTCACAGGGGTTGTATATTAGATGTCCTATATATCAGATATTTACATTACAATTTGTAACAGTAGCAAAAATGCAGTCATGAAGTAGCATTGAAAATGATTTTATGGTTGGAGGAACTATGTTAAAGGGTTGTAGCATTAGGAAGGTTGAGAACCACTTGTTCTAGAATAACCCTCTCTCTTAAAGATATCCACGGCTCCCTTAAATCTCCCCAGACCCTGTACAAGAGCAGCTGGGAAAAGCAGAAGGCAAAAGGATTTGAGCTGAGACTTGACTCCCTGACATTCCTGACAGCCAAAGCCAAGAGAGACCTGGCTAGTGAGGTGAGTCCCTCAGGCCCTAGAGCCTGTCTGGGCAGGATCTTCGTCTCCCCAAATCTTGGGGGCTCTTATGGGGAATTGGGATCATGGCAAGTGCTTCACAGTGAGGTCATTGCTCCTGCAGTCAGGGCTGTCACCTCACACTCCGACTTTTGGGCAAGCCGAAACCTCAGTAGCAAGAGTCTTGCAACATCCATTCCTTCTTGGGAGACCGAGACACGGCCTGTTCATGGTTCAGAGAATACACTCATGGGTTAGACGGACTTGGGATCAAAGCCCTTCTCTGTCATGTATTGGTTCTGTGAGTTAAGCAGATGGCTAAACCTTTCCATATCTCAGTTACTGGCAGACTGGTAATTGCAAGATTATGAGGAGCTGAGGCAGAGCAATATGCACCTTCTGTCCCGTGCAATCCATTATGGCTTAGGTAGGCAGTAAGTGGGCCTGAGGGTAGAAAAGACCTGTGCTTGCTACCTTGAGAAAAAGTAATGTTTGAAAGACATACACAGACAGGATTGAAGGAAGGGGGTGAGATGGGGAAGAAGAGCAAGGGGGACTGACTATGGTAGCCCATTTCTGTAGTCTCAACATTCTAGAGGCAGAGACAGGAGGATGCAAGTTTAAGGTCTGCCTCACTATGGGAATCTGGGCTCAGCACCTGCTTGCTTCCAAAGACACAGCCAACAAAACCAGGCTAAACAACAAGTGCAAAACCCAACAAGAAGAACACAAAACACAAATAAAAATAAAACAAAATATACATACAGGGAGGGAAGGAAGGAGGAGGGAGGGAGGAAAGGAGGAGGGAGGAAGGAGGAGAGGGAGGAGGGAGGAGGGAGGGAAGAAAGGAGGAGGAGGGAGAAAGGAAAAGGAGGAGGAGGGAGAAAGGAAAAGGGAGTAGGGGGAGGAGAGAGAGAGAGAGAGAGAGAGAGAGAGAGAGAGAGAGAGAGAGAGAGAGAGAGAGAGAGACACAACTAACAACTTATCCAGTGGTTTGGTGGTATATACTCTGCCATACAACATGTTATAATGCAATGAGTGGGTGCATGAGTGCCCTTGGCTTATCCCTTGTCTGGCCCACAATAAACAGAGACGGTGTCAATGCTGTCGTTGGAAGATGAGCATAGAGTCTCCTCACAGAGCCAGAATGGCAGCGCTGAACACGGTGCCACCTGGCTGGACTCTGTGCTCTTCAAACCGTCCTCACAGCTCTCTCTTCTGGTTCAACGGCAGCTGCCCTTGGGGTGCTCTGTGCTGTTTTAGTTATACTGTTCTGTTATCCACAAAGATTCCAGGTCAGCTTTTGCGGGTGACAACAGGTTATTTAAAAAGAAATCAAATGTGGGGCTAGGCGATGGCTGGGAGGTGACAAGCATTTGCTGCTTTTCCAGAGGACTGGAGTTTGGGTCCATATCAGGTGCCTCACAACTGCCTGTAAGTCTAGCTCCAGGACGTCTGAAGTATTCCTCTGCACTCCCTTGGCACTTTATATATGTGCGTGCGTACACACACACACACACACACACACACACACACACACACACACACACACACCCCACAGGATCTTAAAATGCTGGCGACACACCTTTTCAGTCACGAGCCCTGGGAGGATTCAATTCCTAGCACCCTCGTGGCTGCTCACAAAACATCTCTAACTCCAGTTCCTGAGGACCTGATGCCCTCTTCTGGCTTCTTTGAGCACTGCATTCATATTTGCATAAATGTCCGTGCAGGCAAAACAGCCATAAATGTAAACAAAATAAATTAAGCCTTTAAAAGTACAGAGGATTAAAGAGCAGTCAAGTGAAGGACGTCTTGAGTTGGGAGGGTGGAGATGACGCCTCACAGAGGTGTGGCGCAGGTCTGTAATGACATCCAGCATTCTGTGGGGATTGATACTCCTTTTGTCAGTTTGAGGGGAAGCCCTTCTTTGGACTGATTGCGTTGTAACACCATATGGCAGAATTACGGCTGACTTGGAATCTTTACAGACAATAGAACATTGTAACTAAAACCCATCAGTTGCCCACTAATAGGGCTAATACCAGATCAATGGCTGTCGTTAACCTCGTGCCTGTGATTTGAAGCCTCCTGGCTTCTGAGGAGACTGAGCCATACCCCGCTCTGTGCTTCCCACCTAGGTGAAGTACAAGGAGAACTATGAAAGGTCCAGAGGGAAACTCATCGGGGCGAAGAGCGCACAGGGGGATTCGCAGATGAGCCACTCGCTGCAGATGTCTAAGCTACAGAGTGATCTGGAGTACAAGAAGGGCTTTGAAGATACCAGATCTCAGTACCACGTCTCCCTCGACATGATTCACCTCGCCCATGCTCGCCAGGCACAGCACTTAGCCACAGATGTAGGCTACAGGACGGCGTCGCACTGCTTCACGGCTCTGCCCACAGACATGAAGGTGGAGTGGGCCAAGAAGGCCTACGGTCTGCAGAGTGATGTAAGCTCACAGCCTCTGTCTGTATACACAGAACAGTGTGTATGAGGGTGTGTGTGTGTGTGAGGGTGTGTGTGTGCGTGTCTGTGTATGAGTGTGTAAATGTGTGTATGTGTGAGTGTGTGTGAGAATGTGTGTGTGAGTGTGTGTGTGTGTGAGTGTGAGTGAGTGTGTAAATGTGTGTGTGTGTGTGTGTGTGTGTGTGTGTGTGTGTGTGTGTGTGTGTGTGTGAGTGTGTGTGTGTGTGTGTGTCTGTGAGTCTGTATGTGTGAGTGAGAGTGTGTGTGTGTGTGTGTGCGTGTGTGTGTGAGTGTGTAAATGTATGTGTGGTATGTGTGTGTGTGTGTGTGTGTCTGTGTTGTATGGTGTGTGTGTGTGTGTGTGAATGTGTGAGTGTGTGTGAGAGTGTGTGTGAGTGTGTGTGTGTGTGTGTGTGAGAGATTGTGAGAGTGAATGTGAGAGTGTGTGTGAGTCTGAGTGTGAGTATGAGTGAGTGTGTGTGTGGAATGTGTGTGTGTGTGTGAGTGTGGTGTGTGTGTGTGTGTGTGTGTGTGTGTGTGTGTGTGTGGGTGGCGTGTGTGTGGGTGTGTGGTGTGTGTGTGTGTGTGAAAGTGCGTGTGAGCATGTGTGGTGTGTGTCTGTGAGTGTATGAGTGTGTGTGAATGTGTGTGTGTATGTGTGAGAAAGAGATAAAAAGAGAGTATGTGTGTGTGACAGAGTGCATGTGTGAGAGGAAAAAGTGTGTGTGTGAGTGTATGTGTGTGTATGTGTGTGTGTGTGTGAGAGAGAGAGAGATTGAGAGAGAGATGAGAGAGAGAGATTGAGAGAGAGAGATGAGAGAGAGAGAGAGAGAGAGAGAGAGAGAGAGAGAGAGAGAGAGAGAGAGAGAGAGAGAGAGAGAGAGAGAGAGAGAGGCGAGCAGAGGGGAGGAGGGGAGAATATCCCTGTATCCCTTCCTGGTATGTCTGTTTCAGGACAGATGATAGACTACTCTTAGAGAAAAGTGTCCACTTAAATAATTTTCATTAAAACTATTCATTCAGTCGCTAGTGAAGAAGTGAGACCTGTCCTCCCATGCCCCACAGTGCTGGGAGGAAAGATTTGATGCCATGAGGGTCTGTCCAATAGCTCCTGCTTGGTTCTGTTGTGAGCCATCGTTGTCTTCTCCCCCGCCTGTCGTTTTAAACAATGCTGGTGCAGACAACAAGGAGGATGCTTTTGCCCAGAGGGAAGACATGAGCCCCCAGTGAGGGCCCAGGTTGACTCAGCACCTTCTGCATGCCTAATGTTGGGTAGGGCCTAAAGCTGCCATCTGCAGGTAAACCTCTGAGTAAAGGGGGGTTAATTTGTATATTTGGGGGCCTTCCCCACGACTCCTCAGAAACAGGTAAGACAATGGCTTTGATTTGACTCAGCTGGCACCAGGGGCACATTGGGAACGCTATCAGCCCTTTAAATGGCTTTGCAGTGACAGCGGCCTGCCTCTCCCCCTTCCTTTTTCCTTTGTCAGAACCAATACAGGGCAGACATGAAGTGGATGAAAGGCACAGGCTGGGTGGCCACCGGGTCATTAAATGTGGAGCAGGCGAAGAAGGCAGGAGAACTCATTAGCGAGGTGAGATTCCCTGACGGCGCGCGTGATGGGGCTTGGTTGCATCAGGCATGCGGCATTTCTGTGTGAAATTAAAATAATTTCCACTCAAAAGGCAAAGCCACATGAAAAGGTCTCCAAACCCGGACTAGGGCTGGTAATTAGAGAGAACCCACACACCAAACATACACCAGTAGGGGCCCATAGAGCCCCGGCCAAAACAAAGTGGGTGACAAGTGAGATTATGTAAAATAATGACCACCAAAGGGGCTCGACTGCTCCCCGCCCCTCACCTTTCTAATGAAGCAGCCCGGGAGAGATGGCGTAAGATAGGTCTGCAGCAACGTGCGCATTTCTCCTCGGCCGCACCCGTATACACAGCGTGTGAATATCCACAGTGCTATCCAACACAGGGATCTAGCTGTTTCTTTCTCGTGGGAGGGACAAGTCCTTTCTATTGTCTCATGTTGTCAGGATGCAGCCACCCTAGTGGACCTGAAGGCGGGTCTGCTTATGAGAGCAGCCATTCTCCTGATCTCTGGGCAGTTTCCCTGAGCAGCAGTTTTAAAGACCACGAGGGTCAGGTTCTGCGTCTGTGCTGTTGACATATTGTCAGTTCTAGCATTTCTGGCCTCTAGGTGTCAGAAGCACTCTCTGTCCAGCAGTGGTAACCTGAAAGGTTGCAGATGTGGGCAGGCAGCAGATGCCCTCTAGGGGGCAGAACGGCTGCCGCACAGAGCGCCTCTGAGAACTGTGGTTTGAAGCTAGAACTCATTAGAGGCTTAGCACCACCAAACTCCCAAATTCAACCCCCCTTCGTGACTGTTGGGAAGGCCTGTGTCTAGAAGGCGAGTGAGCATTCTGTCGTCTTTAGAGTAGACTGATGTTTCTGGAACTTTCTGGACAGGGAGGAGCCCTAAGTTTGCATAGCCCTTGAAGGCTTGTTTCAAAGCACGTTTCTTATTGAATGCATAGTCTTATTGAATGGCAGCCATGCTGGTTTTGTAATGCTCTTGCCCGGTGTTGTAAGGATCTGCAGTGAAGTCTCCTTGCACATTAGATGAAACTGCTAAACGTGCCCTGTTACACACTGACCTGATTTTCAGAGACCTTCTTTGTTACTGAAGACTCAGAGAATCCTGAGACCTCAGTGGGGTCAATGTGGGTCTGTGGTTTTCTGTTTAATTCCAGAAAGAGCCTCTCAGCAGCATAAACATTCAAAACTATGGGAACAGCCTTTTACATTCAAGGATTAATCATACTGAACGCTTAGCATTGGGCCCTCTCATAAAGGAGAACCTTCATTCCCTACCTGCTCATTTTCAGTCTAGACTTCCAGATGGTTTCTGTATGTGTCTAAGTCTGCCTTCAAGGACTTTCAGGAGGATCACTTGCTCCATCGTGCTATTACTTTGTCATAAATACTTTCCTCATTTTGCAGACTTTCTCAAGAAATTTGCTTATGTTCTCAACATCTTTGCCTCAGACTAGTTATCTAACTTTTTATTAGGCAAGATGAATTTTAACAATTTCCCCCAACTACCTGACGTTTCTAGGTTCCTGTCAAATTGGGCTGATCATCTTTCAGAGAGAATGCTAGACACTGTGGAAAGAGCCACAAATGAATATGGACACGATCACAGACATATTTATGCAAATACCCATGGATATATGAATTCACAAACACACGCATGCACACATACATGTATACATTCATCCACACATGGAAACATACCTTCACACATACATGTACACACACATTCACATATATACACACACATACGTGAATACATTTGTTCACACATGTATACATCCATTCACACACGTGTGCACATACATTCACACACATGGACACACATACATGAATGCATTCACTCACACATGTACACATTCATCCACACATGCGTAATTGAATTCACACGTGCACACACATGTATGCATGTGTTCATCCACACATCCACAAATACATTTACAAATGCATTCACATATAAACACAGAAACAGATGCAAATGCACATGCACGCATGTGCGCATGTGAACACACACACGTCTGAGGTGTGACACAGGAGTCATTGCAACTCTTCTGCTTAGCCCCAGCTAGCAAATAATTTTAGCTTTGCTGATTGCATAGTTTCCATCACAGCTCACTGAAAATGTTTATGGAGAATATGTCAGGGAACGTTATAGTAAAGCTTCATTTGCAAAACACAGGTGGCCAGCTGGCTTTAGTTGCACCTGAGAGAGCCTAGTACAGTGTACACAAGCTCGAGCAGACACATGAGCAGGTGTTTATAGAATAATATGATCCCCGGGGGAAAATGCACTCCACCGTACCATTAAGACTATACTATTTCAGGCTCCGAAAAATGTGCTCTGGTTAAAAGGACATGGAGTGAATGTGACCATGATATCCAGAGTTCTTCAAACAGAGTCATGCAGTCCTCTGCCGGCAGTTTACGTGTTCTGTTGCTTTTGGTTTTGTTTAGTGCGCACGTTCCATGTCTTTCCAATGGGGTGAGCGTTCCTTTCGAGGGTACCAGGACCCCTTGCCCTTTGGTGATGTCTTTGAGAATTAGCACATATACTAAATAAAGCGTAGTCTACCCTGAACACGCCCTGCGTATTAAATGCAGGGTTTTGGCTGTAATAATGTCTGCTGGGTCCTTTTGGGGGGGGGGGGAGGAAAACAGAAACCTTCAATCGATAAATGTAACCAGGAATGCACTTTCTTGCCAAACTAAGACGTAAACACCTGCGACCCAGTATTTGAAGCCTCTCGAAGGGACGGCTTTTCCCCCCTGTAGTATTTTACTGGTGTAATCTAATTTCGAGATGTTGTCTTTGCACCAGGTAGTGGTACTTTAATGTTAATTGACACGAGGTTATTCTTAAATTGAGACAAATATTAACCTGGAGGCGCCTAACACATAAAGATGGGGGGAAGCAGAACAATAATTATGTTCGCAAATTCACTCTAATCTCAAGCAACCTGTGATTTTCCCTCTTTCAAACGGCATGAAAGAGCCTCGCAAAATTCACAGCTTTGATCTTTCCCTGCTCAACAGAAGAAGTACCGTCAGCATCCAGATGCTTTGAAGTTTACCAGTATTAAAGACACTCCGGAGATGGTCCAGGCCAGGATTAGTTATACCCAAGCAGTGGATGTAAGTGATAATGTACACTCGGAGAGTGTGCTCTCTTTCAGCGGTGTGATTGAAGCGGAGGGGATCTCCGGTCTGCTCCTTCTGTC
This sequence comes from Rattus rattus, assembly GCF_011064425.1. NCBI lineage: Eukaryota > Metazoa > Chordata > Mammalia > Rodentia > Muridae > Rattus > Rattus rattus. Next base: position 59,830,639 of record NC_046155.1, read on the forward strand.
GTCCCGAGGATGAAGGGACCCTTGTCTTTCATGAAGCTCCCCTTGGTGGGGTTCCTTCCTCATTAGGATGCAAACGGAGCGTTCCTGTACTCCCGTGCCAAGTGGGGCTCTGCATCCCCCTGCCGCCTTGGATGCTCTCCCTCCTCGCCTCTGCATAGCTTGCAGATTTGTGGCCACGAGGTCCCTTTCCACCCTCCTCCTTTTGTTCAAAAATGTTGTTTTCAGACCTGGAACTTGGAGTAAGATTCTGGCTAATTGGAGTGAGTCTCGGGCCTCTTTGGGATCCAAGGGCAGACATTAACACCGTGTTCTCATTTCCCTAGACTTTCAAAGATGATTTGAGGCTGATTTGTGGATTTGAGCCAACTTACCGTATTCTGCATATTACTAGAAACCAAGATTTGACCCATGCTCAGTTCACTAGAGATTAAATAGAACATTGAGGTCTTATAAAAACTCCCGTGAGCACAGGAATTAATGGGCTGCTACTACGGAGCAAAGTCCGCAGATCCGTGTGTAAGGCAGGCTTGGCTTTGAAATATCTTAAAATAGTCAATGTCTGACACATAAAAATATTTACAAACCGTGGGATCCAGCTTTCAAAATTCTCTGTATGGCTTTATAAGAAATTCTGGTTGTGTCTTTGTCTACAGGCACCCCCAAAGGGCCTGTGTACTGTTCAGGCCGTGAGATGGCACCCTTCCCAGGTTCTTGGGCTTAGGAACCGATTTCTTGTTTGCCTGCTCATCAGAATCAAATTGAATTCTTGACAAACATAGTTGAACTAGAATTTCTTGAGGAGGAAAAACGCTCGCTGTGTCCTTACCCTAACCAACTCTAGGGGGCACTGCTGTGATATGCAGAACCCTGGACATGTCCGATAGGCACTGGGACGGAAACACATAATTCTGAAAGTTTCTTTGGTGGCTGTGCCAGCTCTATGTGCCACCAAGCAAACTTGCAAGCTGCTTGAAGCTCCCCGTGAGGTCTTGGTAAAGAAAACTCAAATTTGGAAGGAGAATATGTATTAGGTCAGGAATCCTAAAGGTGGGGACAGAAGGAAGGTTTAGGTGGGCTTGTGACATCCCCTGCAGAATGTCATCCCCTGCATGCCTTCTGGGTCCCCAGTCCCTATTGCATAGCCTGGAGAATAGCCAGATGAGTCAAGGGCGGCCAGACCTCATTTTCTCCAGTTGACGCTTGTCCCAGCGGAACTTAAGTGAAACCTTGGTGGTGGGGAAGGTTTCCGCCTGTCATGGAATTTAGAGCTGACGAGAGAGTGATATGAATTTCATTGTGTCAGCTGTGAGAGGTCTGGGTGGAGGCAGGGTGCCTCCGTCAGCTCTCTATGATGACATACGGCTGCCCAGGGACAGCTCTGGGTGTAATGCAAAGACCTCTCTACACCCGCAGAGACTGTACAGGGAGCAAGGAGAGAACTTAAAGCACCATTACACGCAGACTGTAGACTTGCCCGAGGTCCTGCTGGCCAAGCTGAACGCCATGAACATCAGCGAGGTGAAACTGCTGGAGGGGATACTGGGTCAGAGGTGGGAAGACAGGGTGTCTTCATGGGCATCATGGTGCCCCGTGCTGGTGCCATGGTAGGATACTGGGTTCAGAAACAGGAGGGGATGGAGTGCCTTCATGGGCTTTATGAATTGGGGTTTATGCTTGCTAGGAACAAGGGGATCCACACTTATGTTTGCACTGGGCTCTGTAATGATTTAGTGGCCTGTGTAAGACACAAGCTCGCTAGGGAGAAGGAGACAGGAAAAGTATCTCCCTTAGTATCAAGGCCTCCACGTAAAGGAGCTGAAACACAGACATGTCTTAATAAAGCTAGATGCAGCTGGTGTTGGTGCCAAGGTGTAGTTTCTCTGAGAGCCCCTCTCTAGTTGTCCCTGGTCTTCCGCAGTGACATCTGGTTGTTCTCCACCTTGTGTAATGATCTCTAGAAGAACAGCCTTGCCTTGTGCCTCCTTACTGAGCTTGATACTCAGTAAGCTCTAGCTAGGTCTGCGGGATGCAAGCCCTTGATCCGACCCCACCCTCTCTATTGCTTCACCAGTCAAGGGTGGATGGGAGGCAGGAGCCCACTCTAGGATATAATCCATTCTAAGCAACAGTGATCTCTAACCCCAGATGGGGCTGTGGGTGGGAAAGGGAGACCTACTGAGTGAGATCCCTGAGGGGGTGGGGGAAGCAGAACGTAGGAGACTATCAGACCTGTGCCTTTCTCCTTACCAGACTCGCTATAAGGAGTCTTGGAGCCGGCTTCGAGACGGCGGGTATAAGCTGAGGCTGGATGCCCTTCCGTTCCAGGCAGCAAAGGCGTCCAGTGAAGTTATAAGTGACGTGAGCATCCAGTTCTGTGGCAACATTTATTCCAAACCTCTTTCGGTTCTTTTGCCTCTAACTCTTGCCTTCTTTTGCCTGTGGATTTCATATCCTCTCCTGTCCAAACTGACTGCGTTAGGGCAATCAGATAACAATCAGTGAGAAAGAGTGTACCCTACACACACACACACACACACACATACAAATTCCCTAGTCCGGGGCACAAAGCCCAGTGCCGGACTGTAAATACAGAACCTGGGCAGATGAAATGCACCTTCCACCAAGAGTTTTCATAAAGCCAGCCTGTGAGGAACCCACTAACGACGCCCGCACGGTCTCCCAGCCCTGGCTGCCCAAGTGCTAACGCTTCTGCCATTTCAAATTGGAGCCCTTTAGTCATTGGGAGTCTTGCATATGAAAGAATAGACTTTTCTGACGACTCCTACGCTCTCCCTTTTAACTCTCCCAGTTACTGTCAAAAGAACAAAACATGTTCGCCCAATACCCACCTCTTCCATTCTGTGTCCCTTGTCCCCGAGCTGTTACTCTCTCCCGCTCTCTCTCCCTTTAGTACAAATACAAAGAAGCATTTGAGAGAATGAAAGGGCAGCTGCTCGGCTCCCGGAGCTTGGAAGATGACCTCAGCCTTGCACATTCAGTACACGCGACCTCACTGCAGAGTGATGTAAGTAGGAGGAGAGGCGGGAGCTGGGCCCACCTGACGCTGCTCCTGGAACAGCTAGCCTAGGTCTCCCAGCCTCTGGGGAGTGGGTGATGCGATCGCTCCTGATTTGCAGGGTAGACTCATGAAATCTCCTTCAGGGTTTTAGCTTCTCCCTTAGAATGTGCTCGGATTTGTGGGCTTCCTAGGTCCCTTGTGGACTGGGCATTCTTAGATTCGGATCTAGGTGGTCTGTGAAGTGGGTTTGGCCTGCAGAGATACTTAGGCCACGGAGTGAATGACCACAAGTGTTTAGAAACGGAAAAGGATTTGTAGGAAAGTTCTAGAATGCTTGTTAGATGCTAGACTAGATTCCTGGAGGCTGTAGCCAGTTGAAGTTGCTCAGTAACAGTTTTGTGGAGATGGGGTATGTACTTGTACATGCACACGCACATGCACATGCACATGCACACATGCACATACACATGCACACACACACACGCACACCACTTTACTCTTCTTTGTGCTCACATAAATGTAGGCACCTGATTTGCTATCACCCTTTGACGATTAATGTTTGTGTGGACTCTGGTGCACAGGTGTGTATACAACCTCCTTGCTCATGTGTGAGGGGCAAATGTGAGGGGTGAAATTTGTGCCCAACATGTTACAGGGGTATGTATTATCTCATTTAACTAGGGTCTCCACTAACTTATTGAGGTCAAGAGTGAATGGCTCAGTCCCTTGCCCAGAGTCATCTAGAGAGGGGCAGTAAATGCTCTTGCTCTCTCTCTCCCTCTCCCTTTCCCTCTCTCCCTCTCTCTCCCTCTCTCTCTCTCCCTCTACCATTCTCCCCCTCTCTCTTCCTCTCCCTCTCTTCCCCTCTCCTCTTCTCTCTCCTCTCCTTCCTCCTCCCTTTCTCCCCCATCCTTCCCTCTCTCCATCTCCCTCTCCCCTCCCCTCCCCCCTCCTGATCCACCTCTTTCTCCCCTTCCCTCTTCCCTTGCTTCCTCCCTCCTTCCCCCTCTCTCTCTCCCACCCCACAGCTTCACCTCTTCTCTTCCATTTTTCTCTGCCTCAGTCTTCTTGTCTCCACCCTTGCCTTTTGTCTTGGGTCGCTGACCTCTGAGTATGGGATTAGATGGGAGCTGGCCTTGTTCTGAGGGTGAGGGAATGATTCATGAGTGGGAGGTGTGGAGTGTCAGAGGTCAGTCTGTGGTTAATATGCACTCTATTCCTGAGGAGGCCCCGGGTGAGGAGTACCAGCCTTTACACAGCTCCCCCCAGGGATGGGGAGCTGGGGAGCCTGAAATGGGTTCCTCCCTCAGTTTTCAAGATAGACGTTGTGCTTGGGGACGGGTATCTATTCTCAGACTTACTTTCCGGATAGCCCTCCCCCTCCTGTTGGCTCTCAGATTGACTAGGAATCCATCTAATGTTTGACGAAGCTCTCTGCCAAGTGCCATGAGCTGAGAACCCCTGAACTTGGGCAGATATTGGGGTGGGGGAATATACTGGATGGAGCTGACTTTTGACAATGTAGAATGGGGTGATCTAGGAAATTGATCAGGGAACACTGGCATTGGATATGTCTCTTGTCTATATTGCCCCCTAGTCAGGGAGCCATGGCCCCTGTACCCAGGCCAATGACTTCCAGGGCCAAGAGTTGCAAAGTCATGAACCAGGCTGAAGCATACTTATTAAGTCCCCATCTGCAAGGGGGCAGCATGGACCTCCACCTGTGCCTCCACTGGATGGGACAGTTGTGTCCTAGTTGCTCTCCCTGATGATCCTGTGCAAATGGCACCTTTGAAATGGTGGCTGCCGATCTGTCTGCCCCTCCAGGTGAATTATAAGAAAGGCTTTGAACACTCAAAGGCTCACTTCCATCTGCCGCTGGATATGGTAACCTTGGTGCATGCCAAGAAGGCTCAGACCCTGGCCAGCAACCAGGACTACAGACACCCGCTCCCCCAACACACATCCTTGGCAGAAGACCTGAGGCTGAGCTGTGCCAAGAAAGCTCACAAGTTACAGAGTGAGGTAAAGTGCCCGGGCCTCTCCCTCAGGACCCTTCTCCTGCCAGCTCAGATCACAGGGCAGTGGCCCTCAAGTTCCTTTGTGGCTCTCGGTGGCCTCTTTAGGTCAGGCAACCTAAATTCTTCTTTATCTAGCCCAAGAGCTCCCACACAGTCCACACAGTGAGAATAGCCCCGATTCCTTGAGAATTCCTGTTGGATTCAAAGTGCTGTATTTGGAAATCACCTTATTTAATCCCCACGATATCCCTGTGTTAATAGTGCCTACTGCTCAGAGAAATCGTAGAAGGCACACGGGAGGAAACTCAGTAGTCTGAATGGGGTCAACTGTACTTGAGGGATGGGGAGGGATGCCACGTGGGTTTGTGGGTTTTCAGGATCGGTCCCTGGCCGCTGTAGGGATGAAGGAGTTGCCGCGCTCACTGTAGGCCATTTGTCACTTATGCAGAGCCCTGGAGTTTGCCCTGTCTGGTGCTGTGGTAACAGTTGGAGGGTGGCATACCCAGAGCTTTGCCGGCTGGGGGGAGTAAGCTGGGGGACTCGTTAACTGTCATTCCAAATCACTCAGGGTTAGGGTTGAAAATACACTTACCCACAGAGGTGCAGACCCGAGCGAGTCTTTGCCAACTTATTTAGGATTCGTTCATTAGTTCTTCCTTTAACCCATGATTAATTAATGCCACCCACTGCTGCTGGCTTTTGTTTGAAAGACTGGTTAAACCATTTGTACATTTGCCCCGAGACACCTGACTTTCTAGCCACAATTCTCTCCAGTATTTAGGTTTTGATAGCTCACATGAAAACAGAACTCCATCCGGATCCCTGTCACAGCTACTCACAGAGAAGTGACAGCCGAGTGATTTCCGTCTGACCCACGTTCTCCCCTGATAAGCCTTTTACCGAGAAGCATGAGCAGCGTTGTTGAGTGGCGCCACATCTGTACAGACAGACCCAGGCTGCCTGGAGTCCTAGCCGTGCGCTTCCAGATGGTGTCCAGGCACCCTGGCTTCTCTTGCTTCACTGATCAGAGTTTGGCTTTTCTGATGTTTGTATATTCCTTGTAGAATCTGTACCGATCGGACTTGAACTTCATGCGTGGCGTTCCCTGTGTCATTCCTGGAGCACTGGAGATTGAAGGAAGAAAGAAAGCCTCTGAGCTCATCAGTGAGGTAACATGGGACTCCAGAGGGTGATGGTGCTACGGGATGTCCGTGGCAGACCCCCCAGTGGATGTGTGTCCCACCACTCAGGCTGCTGGGGGTTAAGCTGTCACCTTTTGTCCTGGGTATTTGGTCTTACTGAAGTTTTCATTCAGATTGGACTCTACCTAAGAAAGCTTGGTGGGACTGGGGAGATGACTCAGGAGATAAGGTTAAATGAGTGAGCGTGAGGACCCCCAGCACCCACTTACATAGCCAAGCACTATTGTGTTCATCTGTAATCCCAGTTCTGAGTAAGTGGAGGCAGGAGGATTCCTGCAGCTTACTGGCCAGTGAGTCTAGGTGAAGCAGTGAGTCCCAGGTTCAGTGAGAGACCCTCTCTACAATAAAATGTTAGAGGAAGATAACCGACATTGACCTCTGGTATTCAAACACACACATGTATGCACATGCACACATACACTGTATGCATACATGCTTGTACATGCATACATACATATTGCACATGCACATGTGTGCACATGCACACACACTATATGCATACATGCTTGTGCATGCATATATACACATTGCACACACATGTATGCACATGCACACCGTACACACACATGCATGTACATGCATATGTACACATTGTACACACATGCATACACATGCTCACACACTGTACACATACATGCTTGTATATGCATGCATGCATATTGCATACACATGTATGCCCATATACACACTGTACACATACACACATATGTACACATTGTACATGCACATGTACACACCTTGTATGCACTGTATAAAAATATGCATGTACATACACATACTCTACACACGTGCACCCACATGCATACATACAGTGTATACATACAGAGACACATACTATACACACACGACACATAAATGCATGCATGTGTATACACATTGTATACACTATACACAAACCTGCATGCATGTGCATATACATACTATATACACATATCCATGCACATGCATATATACAGTGTATACATAAACATACTATAATACTGTTCACACACATGCACACATATGCATTTATGCACTGTAGATACATACTATATGCATTACACACATGCATGCACATGCATAATAGATTATACACACGTGCATGTTATGTATACACACATTACATATACTGTACACAAACATGCATGCATGTGCACGTACATGTTGTACACATACATGCATGTACAGGCATTATACAGTGCATACACACAGACACATATACTACACACATACTGAACACACACATGGCTGCACATGCATACATACATGCCACACACATGGGTGTCGTGCACACACATAGTATACACTGTACACAGACATGCATGTGCATATACATATTATACATACACATGCATGCACATGTACATATACACTGTATACACACAGACACACATACTGCATACACTATACATACAAATGCATGCACATGCATACGTACATACTGTCTATACACACTCATACACACACAAACACACACACAAGAATATCAAGTCATCTGACTCATGAGCCCATAGGGTGCACTTTTCCTCGGTCCTTTGAAGGGCAGCCTGTGGTACAGTGGAAAGCAGGAAGGCTTTGAAAACCAACAAATAAGGCATTGAAATTCCCGGTCAGCTCTCATGTGTGTTGTGACCTCAGCCTAGTTGCCTGCCCTTTCTGATCCCCTGCTCTAAATTAGCCACACGGGGTTATACAGAACCCCTCTGTCCGGCTTTTGTCAGGATTGGCACTTAAGCCAGATGTTTCTCTGACAGCCGTGTTTGATGGCAGCAATGTGCTTGCTGATTAGTAAAAAGTAAACAGACTCAGAATGCTAAGCTCTCTAAATGCATGGGGAGCCTTACTCACCTCATGATGCTTCTGGCGGACTCAAGGACCAGGATGGTGGTGGGGATAGAGGGACAGATGTTTAGTGCAGGCCTGCAAGCTAAGGTGGGTGGGCAGTGCCCTGTGAGAGCTCAGGGGCCCTGGGCTCTGCCTTCCAAGGATTGTCTCAGCATCAAAGCCCTCCATGGCCCATGTCCTCCAGAGCCCTGTGGGGATCTACAGAGAACCCATAGAGCCACTGGTTTCTGAGTACTGGTACAGGCAGGTGTGGTGTGCGTGTTTGTGTGCACATTGTGTGGGTGTGTACGTGGGCCTAAACTTGGTTCTCAGGAGCCATCCTTCTTGTTTCTTGAGACAGGGTCTTTCCATGACCCAAAACTCCGTAAGCAGTCTAGGCGGGCTGGCTAGTGAGCCCCAGTGAGCCCCAGGGGTATGCATGTCTGCCTCTCTGGTGCTGGGATTACAAATGTGTTACCCCACATGAGTGTGGTTTGGAGGGTGCGCAGTGTGTCATGTGTCCTCGATGCTGAGGACCTCCAGTTTCCTCAAGTGTAGACTGCAAGTGTAGCTGGTCCAGTTCTTCTGCACAGGGAGATGGCCTGCTGGACTCCAGAGGGCTGGTCTGGCAGCCTGGGCAGAAGGAGGCTTAAGTGGGCGTGGTGGCATATGCTTCCAATTCCAACGTGGAGAAAGACAGGGTCTGAGTGTTGCTGGCCACCAGGCTGTCTAGTCAGCAAGTTCCAGGTCCTGTGAGGGACTCATCTCAAAAAGAAGATTATTTGTAGTGTTTCTGGGGAACAATACCCCACACTATCCTCTGGCATCTACATGCATGTACACATAGGGACACATGTGCATGTGCATGCCCAGGTGCACACATGTGCACATGTGTCTGTGTGTGTCTCTGTGTGTGCGCATATATACACATGCACAGAGACACAGACACAGACACAAAGACATGGACATAGACAGATAGACAGACAGACAGACACACACACACACACACACACACACACTAGGACTTGCAGCACTGTTCCTTCCCTTACCAAACTCTCTTTCCTTTCTCAGAGTAAATACCGCCAGCATCCTGGGTCATTCAAGTACACAGCTGTGACAGACACTCCCAACCTTCTGCATGCCAAGTTCAGCAACCAGATCACCAATGAGGTGAAGTCTTCAATGGCTGTTCAAGGATGGCTAGATTTTTAAAGAAAAGACAAAAAGATGTGTGAAGTTTTGCGACCTGGGGAAGGGAAGGCCATTTGTATTGGTGGGGGGGGGGAGGCAGGGTTTGGGGAGAAAGGAGCATTTTGTACAGAGCTTAAACATCTTCCGGGTCACAGGAGGGCCAGTTGGGTATCTGCTTTGGACTTTAGTCTGGTTCCTCTAGGCCAGGGGCAGGTTGGAATTTCAGCCTCAGGCCACACCCTACAGTCTCTGGACTGGAAGAGTCGTGGACAAGGCCCTACGCTGACTTGTTTGTACATAGTCAGAAAGGCTGGCCTGTGACCCTATTCTAGGCAGATGGTGGCCAACCAATATAATGTTTGTTTGTGGAAGACGTGTGGTTATCCAGACACAGGTCTTGCAGTGTCTGCCTGGAATTCTTCACCTCGACCTCAGTCACCATCTCCTAGATCTGTTCCCCCCAACATTTGCTATTTAATCCTAACAAGAAAAGAAAGGAGGGGAGGGGTCTCCTTTGTCAGAATTACTTCTCCTGCCCTCCTAGCCCTTCTCCTTGCTGGGGCTCTCCTGTCAGCTGAGCAGACACGTTATCGGAGCAGTTTCGTTCTTACGATGCTCCCATCCCCAGCTTTCAGAAGTTATGTGGGGATCTGGCTATTTTTCCCACTCACCTCCACATTCACCCCAAACCTTCGGAAGCTGGAAGTGTGGCAGCCGAAGATAAGGACCCCAAAGAGACGGAGTTCAGCACTTTGCACAGAGATGACATCAGTTTAAAACTCTTCCTCGCCCCTTCCTGCCTCTTTCTAAATCGTGTGCTGCAGAGAGGCCGTTTTAGGACGGCCTCCAACCCTGCAGAGGCTGGCAAGCGCTGACCCATTTCTGATCACGGGGACCGGTCCTCTAGGGTGGGCCTGGCTTAGCTTGCTCTCAGAAGGGACCCTGAGGAATCGGGGAAGGGTGCAGACCAGGGCTGCCCCTTTCCACCAGCAGGGCTATCATTACATATCCCAGGTCTTAGGGTCACTTTGTGCTGTATCACGGGGAAAGAATTTCAGGACACTCGCCCCTTGTTGACCTTCTTCTGGTGTTTGGCAAAGCAGTTCTGGTCACGGTCCTTCCATTTCAATGTGATTCAGGCAGCCTGACTGTACTGAAAGAAATGTCCCTCAACCCAGGCTGAAGTTTTGCCCAGGGAAGCCTTTCTAGCTACAAGCATTGACCACCGTCTTCTCATTATTTATTGATTTACTATTAATTAATCAGTTAATTAATTTTTAATTTGTGTGTAGGCCCCACTACTTGTTGTTTGTTTGTTTACTAGTCCGTTTATTTACTTATTTCTAATCTGGGTTCAGCGTCTCTATAAAGCAGCTGGTGAGGATGCGCGGCACCAATACACGACGACCCTTGGTCTGCCTGAATTCATCCGAGCCAAAACGAACGCAGCCAACCTGAGCGAGGTAAGCCTTTCTCCCTGCCGAGGTTCAAGCGAGCTCTGAAGCTACCCGTGATGTGTGCTCCAAGCGATCAGACAGGTGCTTCCCCATTCTTTGCTGGAGTTTTAAAAGAGCACGTGTTTTAGGTGTCCATGTAAAATCCACATGCGTGTTACATACACGTGGGTGCTCAGAGCTTACCACAGGGCATGTGCTGATGAGAGTTTGCTCTGTGAAATAGAAAGCACTCGCTGCTCACAAATGGAGTCTGGGACACCGTGCCACAAGTGAAAGGGCTTGCACCCTTCGCCGATCGATTTTAAAGTTATACATCTGCTCCCATTTTAGGCAAAATACAAGGAGTCTTGGCATAATCTTCGTGCTCAAGGCTACAAGCTAACGATAGACGCCCTCCCCTTCCAGGCTGCGCGGGCCTCTGGAGACATAGCCAGTGACGTGAGTGGAATCCCCTGACCTCGATCTCCCCTCATCTCTGTTAACTTCATGTAAAACACTGCACGAGGCTGATTTTTCCTAAATTAAAGGAAATCTATAGCCATGTGAGGCAAGGCGTTACCTGCAGAGTATATCAGTTCTGAATGAGGTCCTTCCCCAAGAGAGGGAGGGTCAGTCACAGGCTAAATGAGTGCAACAGTCTGCAGCAGAAGGAGCTGGGGACTCTAACCACAATGGCGGGCAGTGGTCACCTGAGAGTTACCTGTTTGTGACATCACCCAGAACAAGCATGAGAGATTTGACACGAGTGACTTCCTCCCTCTTGGCTCTCTTGTCAACATCGACTTTCTACCCCTCCACCCTCCCGCAAACAAATTACAGAGAACGTGGACTTCAAATGGGCAGGTCCAGTTTTGGGGTCTCATGTTTCTCCAAATATGAACGGATGAAATATAAGTTTCCTTCTTACGCTATTCGATAAAATTCCTGTTGGCCACAGGACACATTTTGGGAGCAGGGACTTCCCAAAGTTCTGAGATCTGATTTTAATTAGATAGGAAGGGAGGTAGGACGTGTTCACCCCTCAGCCCTGAGGGCAGGGTGGGGTCATGCTTCAGGCCAACTGCCTGAGGTAGTTCTCACTGCTTAGAACAAGAAGAGGTGACCCCCCTCCTCCCTACGAGGCCTGTGATGAGGTCACACACACACACACACACACACACACACACACACACACACACACACATACAAGTGGGCATGCACGGGTTCCATGCTGCTGTGAGGTGGGCACGCACTGGCTAAGTTGGCCGTCCCTTCCAGTTTCTCTACAGGCATGAGTTTGTGAAGGAGCGCGGGCAGCTCATTGGGGTGCGGAGTGTGAGTGACGACCCTCGGCTGCGGCACTGCCAACGGATGGGCCAGCTACAGAGTGAGAATTGGTACAGGAAGGAGGCGGCCAGCAGCCAAGCTCAGTACCACCTGCCCATGGATATGGTGCCCCTGGTCCATGCCAGGAAGGCCCAGGCCCTGGCCAGTGACCACGACTACCGGACGCAGTGCCATGAGTTCACCGCGCTGCCCGAGGATCTGAAGATGGCCTGGGCCAAGAAAGCGCATGCCCTGCAGAGTGAGGTAGGGTATATGGTGCCGATAGCTCCACCTTCTTTCTGCCTCACCTGAGGTTCTTCTTTGACCTTTGAACCCTCTCCCTTGCAAACTTGGCCTATGTCCTCCAGGTTGGGGTCATTTATTCAACTGATATTTATTGAGCACCTATCACATGGCTAGGACTCTGCTGGCTTATCTTGTCTTCCATTTCTCTTTAGAAACATCCTCTCACCTGACTTCCTGCTGTGAGTTTCTTATTTCCCCTCCCACTGCCCCTCCTCTCTCCTCTTCCCTCTTTCCCTCTTTCTCTCTCATCCCTTCGATTCCTCGCTCATTCTGAGAGAATGCAGTCAGTCATCATCAGCAAAACTAAAAAATATCTTCCATGCATTTGGAACCCCTGTGAAGGGCAAGTGATCACGATCGATCGATCTGGCGAGTCTCTTATATCTCAGATGGAGATACGTGCCAGGGGATAAGTGGAACATAGATGTGCTGTGTGTGTGTGTGTGTGTGTGTGTGTGTGTGTGTGTGTGTGTGTGTGTGCTTGTGCCTGTGTGAGCATGTTCATGCATGTATGCACATTTTGAGACAGGGCCGTTCTGTGTAGCCCAGGATGGCCTCAAATGAGAGGTGTTTCTGCCTCAGCTTCTGAAGTGCCGTGACTACCAGTGGTGCCAGCATGTACCCCAACTCGGCTTTGTGATAGGGCATCCATGTGCTTCTCACTGTAAACGTCCCAACATCTGAACAAAAAGGCCCAAAGTAGGTGAGGGAATGGGATAGAGGAATCTATGCAGATGGAGCAGTAAGTTCAAGGCTAACCCATGAGCAGGACCAGTTGTAATATGTTTAATGTCAAACAGAAGCCAGCAGGGGGACGGCTCAGTGGACAAGCACTTGACAAGCAAGTGTGGGGACTAGAGGTTGGGTCCCCAGAGCCCACATCAAAGCCAGATGAGAATGACAGCCACTAGCCATTCCAGCACTCAGAAAGCAGAGACCGGGGTCTCCAGGACAAGCTGGAGAGCTTGGCTCACCAGAAATCAGCAAACTTCAGGTTCAGTGAGAGACCCTGCCTCAATAGAGAAAGCAGTGAATGGCTGCAGAATGTGGCTGAGGCCAACTTCAGGCTTGAACACGTTCATGCCCACACACACATACGAACACGCGCATATACCATGTGCACCCCCCCACAAACACACTCATGCCCACACACATGTGAACACACACATAAACCATGTGTACCCTCCACAAATATGCTCATTCATGCTCATACACATGTGAACGCTCACATACACAGTGTATATTCCCCATAAACAGGCTCATGCCCATACACATGGGAACACGCACATACACACTATGGACACTACATACACATGAAAGTGGGTGAACAAAGTGAGGTTTCATGGATGGGCGGGGAGCACAGGATGGAGCTGGGGATCTAAAGATAGTTCGACTACCCTTTGCTTACAGCTGCTAGGGAGGCTTGACAAGGCAAGCTCGGCTCTCACCCTCTGACCTCTGACTCTCTTGTAGGATCTAAAAACAGTAGCAACAGGTATAGACCCCCAAGTCTTCCAAAGGGGAGATCTTTCCCTAATCAAGAGCAGGGCAGGCAAGGGGAGAGAGGATGTAGCCGTGCTCCATGTCCCTGGAGAAAGGATCTGCAGTTGTATTTCTGAGGTGCACATCCTATTCCTCTGCGCTGGCCTCGTGAGCTTGCACAGGTCCCTCATCCCGCTCAGGCTTGGACATGGTGACCATAGTTAAGTGATCATGTGCTGTGGTTGGATAGGGCACACAGAGTGGATTGTAGTGCCACCCACCATCTCTCTGGGCCCTACGCCAACCCTAAGCGGAAGGTACTCCCATTTTAGACTGTAAAGTAAGGCAGTTGGGGTTTGTCACGTCTTCCCGCCATTGGATCTTAGGCCCAATGGTGGAAGTGTGTTCAGAGTACCGCAAAAGCACTTAGAGCACTCAGGCCTCAAGCCTACATTTACCAAAGTAATGACATGCCTCCAAGAAGTCCTCGGGGGAGCTGAGTTAACTCAGGTTGAGAACCCAGTTTGTAGCCGAGAGCTGGTCTACGTGAAGGGCTTAGCCTGAAGCCTGGCCCACAGAATCCTAGGCTGCTTTTGTAAGTTCCCCAACTAGACCTCAGTTCTGCTTCCCGCAGGGCAATGCCTGCTCTTAGTGCAAGGCAATGGGCAGGGTGTCACAGCCATAGGAATAACTAGAGACTTGCCTTAATTAGAATTTTACTGCTGTGAACAGACACCATGACCAAGACAAGTCCTATAAAGGACAGCATTTAATTGGGGCTGGCTTACAGGTTCAGAGGTTCAGTCCATTATCATCAAGGTGGGAGCATGGCAGTATCCAGGCAGGCATGGTGCAGAAGGAGCTGAGAGTTCTACATCTTCAATCTGAAGGCTGCCAGTGGAAGACTGGCTTCCAAGCAGCTAGAAAAGCCCATACCCACAGTGACACACCCACTCCAACAGGGCCACACCCACTCCAACAGGGCCACACCCACTCTAACAGGGCCACACCCACTCTAACAGGGCCACACCCACTCCATCAAGGCCACACCCACTCCATCAAGGCCACACCTACTCTATCAAGGCCACACCCACTCCATCAAGGCCACACCTCCTAATAGCGCCACTCCCTGGCCCAAGCATATACAAACCATCGCAGGACTATTAGAATAATAATCTTGCTGATATACGATTCCCCATAACTCATTGCTGAGTCAGCCAGTGAATGCTTACCCAGCTCTGCCCTTGGCTGTCTAGGTGAGCCCCAGTAGTCATTATATTTCCTGGACTCCATCCCAGAATCAGAAAAGGAGCAAAGTTTGATCGGTTCCACGATCTCAGACTGTTGGGAGTCACGGGACATTTTCTTTTAACCAAAGGATCGACATAATGCCAAGTTCTATTTTATCAAGGAAAAAAGGGGGAAAAAAACCCTAAATGCCACCAAAAAGTATGATTAATGTTGCTGTTATTTTCGCAAAGAAAGAAAACAAAGTTTGATATTTGAAAAGAATCTGGACCGTAGTCTCAAAGGAGAAACGGTAGCTGGCAGCAGAATATTTACATTTTAAAAACAGGGTCCGATTTACAATTCTGAGGGCCCAGAAACGACCACACGATGCTCTGGGTACAGTGTTTAGCTTACGGTTGGTGGGTTGTTAAGGTGTCCGTACTCCCAGCTGTGCTGAACAGTGGTCATGTTCCGGGTGTTAACTTCCTTAGAGTCGTGATCCTATCCACCTTTAGGTGAAAAAGGAGACGCAAGCTGAACACGAGTCTTTGTTCTTTAATTTTTTTTATTTGTGCACACACACACACACACACACACATACACACACACACACACACACACACACACAGACACACACACAGACACACACACAGACACACACACACACACACACACACACACACACACAGACACACACACACAGAGTGAGTGTAATACCTACAGAGACCAGAAGAGGGCACCCTACCTCCTGGAACTGCCGCTATAGGCAGTGGTGAGTTAGCCTGTGTGGGTTCTGGACACGGAGGGGCAGTCCTTTGCAGATCCAGTGAGTGCTCTTAACCACCAAGCCATGCTACCCTTCAACGGGAGTTTGTTAGTTGAGCCGCTTCTGTGCTTCCTTGCGCTGGCTGGGAAGAAAGCATTAGGCTATACCAGAAGGTCTGGGACACGCTCCTGACTAAACTTCACAAGGCCATGATTGCTGACGTCATGTCCAGGTTCTGCTTTCCTTCCAGGGTCATGATGTGTACCCTCTGCCCTGGGAGCGTCCATTATGAACGCAAGGCAGTGCCTTGCGTGACCTCTTTGGTCTGTTAAGGGTGTGCTGTTCCCTGCTCCTGTGTAATGTCATACCAGGGCTGTAGGAAGTCTTGAAGGATACATGCCCCACCCTTTCCTAGTGTGGTGACCTCGGGTTGACTCCTGGAATACTCCAGGCTTCAGTTCCTCCGTGAGAAACAAGAATAGCTAAAACATATAGAACCCCGGCCACTTCCTGGGCCAGCCATTAGCGTAAAGACTTTGCAATTTCATTTAATACAAAGGAGTAAGTATCGTTTATTTTTGCAGGTGCAGATACAATACCATCACCTTCAAAGCCTTCTGCCGTGGCTCACAAGCTGGCAGAGAAATGGCTTTCCCCAAGGCCCTACATCTAGAAAGAGATGGAGCAGGGCTACCCTTCTGGCTCTGGTCTCCTGATCCCTGGTTCGGTTTCTCTCGCTTCCATAGGTGGCTATGTTATGACCCACGTGCTCTATTCTGTATTCCTGATGGCTTCTGGTGTGCTTTACACAGAGCACAGCAGCCGGTGGCTCTTCATATCCGAGACAGCGTTGGATCGCTAAAATTGTTCCGTGGGTGGAGAATGAGAACCCCTTCTTAGCAAGGCAGAAGGGGCATGCATTGAGATAGATTCTACACAGACACTGCCTAGGTAGTAAGGGTGCTGTTTCGTATTTACACAACAATCACACAGCTTCCTCCAGGCACCTCCTGGGAACAATTGCTTGCACGGTACCCATGGTACCCACACTCGCTACCACTCAGGAAGTGAATGTCGTGCTTACAGAATTTGCAAGAGATTGCTCCAAGGTGGGAGAGTGGGGAAAGCTTTGTCCACGATCTCTCTAATGGGCCTCCTGACCTTAGTACGTGTAGGGGAAAAGAGATCTGCCATTTGGGTAAGCCAGATGAGGTTGGGCAGGTTTGAGAAGGTTTAGTCCTTTCTTAGGCTAATTCTCTGAAACCCTCTTTGGATAGCTGAGTCTTCTCGCCTCCCCTTCTCTCTTCCCTTCTTTCATGGTGAAGTCTGGGGCGGGTGTGTTTGTTTTTAGGGTCTGTGTGGATAGGGAAAGCTGGGCCGGGGGGCTGAGATATCAATGGGCGATCTGTTTATAGGAGTCAAGGCACAGCCAGCTCTTCGGGGAACCCGCATCTTGCTTTCTGTCTTACCTGTAATCGTACTGTTGAGCTGAACAAGAGGCGAGTTGAAAGGGCGCTCCTGCACTTCATCTCGCTCATGAAAGGAGCAGAACCTGGCTGTGAAGAGGCCCTGTAGGATTATTCTCTCCAACTTAGAAATTTATCCAATTTTCTCTGTTCTTTATCAGAGTCGGAGGCAAAAGCATTGCCGAGGCAGACTGAAAAGACACGGAATGAAAAGCAATCTTACTGACATGGGGTTTTGAAACCTGCTCCTGAGCCCGAGTGATGCCCTCCCCTTCGCCGGTCGGAGAGCAGTGTGGGATTGTCACAGGGGCATTAACCAGCAGACAGTAGATCAGAAACAGACCTTCTTTGAGGCCAGCTGTGAGGAGCACTGTGGATCCTGAAATGAAAGGGAACTAAAGAGGCCGAGAGGCCGGTATCTAGAACGATATTTTGCGTTGCGGCGGGGCTTATATCTAAATTAGAGAAACGCCATCGACTTCGCTTAGGTCCGAATTTCAGATTTCCTTAGAGAGGCCCTTTCTACCTCTAAAATAAAAATACCCAATTTCCATAAGGAGGAGAAGAAAGGCACCTGGGCCATGGCGTCGTTTAAGGCGATGCAGGTAGATCAAGGACTCCTAACAAGATTTGACAGATTAGGAGCTCGAATCAGAGCCACGGCAGTAGTTGTTTTCCCCCAGGAACGGTGCTACTGACCTAGCCTTCTAAGCCTTGAACATAAAGCAAGCGGCTAAGACTTTGCCTGATTTGGCAACATGAGCAAATCGTGCCAGGTTGTAGCTAAGGGGTAGGGGTAAACTAAGGCCTGAAGGGATTCAAGGGGCCCGCTCACTGCTGGATCGTCACGTTGAAATCTGTTTCAGTTTTTAAATTCACCTCGTGGTCGACTCTGCCACCCTGTGCGGCCACTACATCAAGAACAAACTCTCACTGTTTCTTGTCCCCGGGGACCCTTGGCACTTTTCATGAGAAGGGTTTGCTTTGGCCCCCACGGGTGACAGAGACCGAGTCGCGTTTTGGAAAAGTGATTTTTCTCCGAGTCGTGGCAGCTTCGATCTGGGGGCTCAAAACCGTTTGATCAGCTGAACCCGGGGTGTGGATCGTTCTTGGTTGACAGGTGGTAGATTGCCTCACTGGCACGACGAACCCGAATAATCCTGGTTGATCCTCGGATTTGAGCACGTAGCTCTTTCTTTAAACGCTTCTCCGTGGATGTCGTCCCTGTCAGCTTCAAGCCTTGCTGATGGGGCTTCATGTTCCTTTATTGTACTCCTTTATTCGTGGAAAAAAAAGCACAAACTCAAAACAGCTGGAGTTGGGGGTCCAGCGTCTTCTCTTAGTGAAGGCAGTGAGCTGTTGGGATGAGGCATCATTGCAAACGACGTATTATTCATTTTATTGTTATTATTACAAAGCGAAGGTCTTCCTGAAATGCCCTGTGGTCCTAGGCATTGGTCTCGACAGAAACCCTTGGTTTTCTTTCTGCAGTTTCGCTACAAAGCGGACTTGATGGGCATGAAGGGAACTGGATGGCTGGCTCTGCAATCTCCCCAGATAGAGAGTGCAAAGAAGGCTGGAGAGCTCATCAGCGAGGTACCGTCTGCCCCACCTCCCTGACTGACACGGGCAACCTGAGCATTCCCTTTGAGACCGTGCCAAGATGGACCCATAGCTGACAGACGCCCAGCATCTTTTCTGAAGCCATCTGCAACCCAAACCTAAAACAGTATTTCCTTACAGCTGATTCACTGCCTAGGAGTTGAAGGCGTTAAACATGTTAGGAGCATCTTACTATAGACACCGTGACCTGTTATCGTCTAACGTGACCTCTATACTCATTGGCAATATGGGGAACCTATATCTACCCACTGAGTTTGCCCCAGTGTACAGGGGTCACTTGGCTGCTATACGAGTATTAAAGTTGCACAGGGATAGCAATACCGACTGATTGGTGGCCTGGGACTTCTGCCCTAGAATCCACTTGAGGAAATACTGCCATTTTTGGTTTTCTTACTAACAGAGCTTGTTTGGAGAGGGTCTAAGCAAGGTTCAGATGATGCCTAACACTTTCCTTAACAAGGTTCCTTTACAGAAAATTCATATATATATATATATGTATATGTATGTATACGCATATATGTATATATATAATTATTTGTTATTTTATTTATTTACATTTAAAACGTTACCCCTCTTCCCAGTTTCCCCTCTACAAACCCCCATCCCATCCTCCCTCCCCCCTGCTTCTATGAGGGAGCTCCCCCACCCACCCACCCACTCCTGCCTCACCACCCTCGCATTGAGCTTCCACAGGACCAAGGGTTTCCCCTCCCCCTCTACATATGCAGCTGGAGCCATGGGTCCCTCCATGTGTACTCTTTGGATGGCGGTTTAGCCCCTGGGAGCCCTGGATTGTTCTTCCTATGGGGTTGCAAACCCCTTCAGCTCCTTCAGTCCTTAACTCCTCCATTGGGGTCCCCATGCAGTCCGATGGTCGACTGCAAGCGTCCGCCTCTGTATCGGTCAGGCTAAATATCTGTCACATGCTTTTAATCATAGGGGAAAGCTTGGGCCCCTCCCGCACTCCTGACTGTCAGGTGCCTATCAATCCGAGTGGCTTGTCTCCTGATATGCCATTATCATTTGTATATTTGGTCCCAGGAAGCTGGGGTTAAATATGTAAGTTGTATTTAATCTTCTCTGGTGGGAATCTTTCCTTTTATAGACCAAGTACCGTGAAAAGCCAGACAGCATCAAGTTCACTACGGTGGTTGATTCTCCAGACCTCGTTCACGCCAGGAAGAGCTACGAACACTGTAACGAGGTGGGTTCCTCAACCTCACACACCCTGGTGGTCCATCGGGCTGCCGTGACTTGGTGCTAGACGGAAGTGTAAGCCGTGCGGGTGATCGTGGGCCAGCCCTGCTGCCACAGTCTCCCTTTCTCCTTATCTGAAGAAGGGACGGGGTGGGAGAATGGTGACAGCCACCATTTCATACAGTGGGGGGTGAATTTAAAGAGGATTAAGAAAGAGAAAGCAAATGCAGCTTTAAGCAAAGGACCAGGAGCACGGTGACTCCTCTATGAGTGACATCAGCATGGTTTGAGTTATAACCATAGTGATATCTAGTGTTACCAAACGTGAGGTCAGACACACCCTGATTACTGATGTTTGCAATGGAATTAAAAGGCCTCACGTAACCCGCTAGTGAAGAAGAGAATAGCTAGTTACGTCCAAAGCTCCCTTCTGCCTGTGTTCCCTGTACACTTTAGCCCTGGTTCCTCTTTTAAGGGACAGGAAGCTGCATGTACTTTCTCCTTTGACCTGGGTTTTATTCCTCACACAGTTATAGGATGGTCAGAGTCCCAAATGCTGCCCCGAACAGTTCCGGTTTTCAAAGCCTAAGTGGCTTTGGGAATGCTCAGGAACGCCATGTCTACACCTATCATGCCTACACCTAGAGAGATAGATGGGATTCCACTGCTTCCTAAAGCTGTTGGCAAGGCCCACAACTTAAAAGCATTCATCTTAAAATCGTGTCCTTGTGGGATCTGGGTAAATCATGAAAACCTTAAGTTTTTAAAGCACTAAGACAGGTAGTAAGTTGAATAATAAAAACAGTCAGTCTGCTTTTTATTACAACAATTCACACTCAACAACGGGGCTTCAAGGCCTGGGGTTGTCTCTAGTTACCAGTGAACACATGCGCTGGGTTGTAGATGGTCTGAGACATAGCCACCCACTTGTGGCCGAGTGACAGGACAGGCATAGCCAACAAGGGAGTTGTTGGTTTCTGGTCCATCTTGGAACAGATCATGAGGATATTTTGACGGTGTTCACCATCACATGGTCCTGGCCACATAGGCACCTTCCCCACCCAGCAGATAGTTCTAGAAGGATGGTCTTTAAGAGCGGTGATGTATAGAGGGGGAAAGGAATCGACAGCTTTTGTCCTGGGCTGTAACCAAGGTCAGTCGTACCTCAGCTCTGCCTTGACCATCTTGTCTCACCCGCAGCGCCTGTACAGGTTGGGAGACGCAGACTCTCTACATAGGTACACCCCAATCGCAGACCACCCTGATTTCACCCGGGCCCGCTTGAACGCAATGCATCTGAGTGACGTAAGTAGCAGTAAGCGGGCACGTGGGCTACATGCCTGCTTCCGTAACACTTCCAGCCACCAAGAGATTTATTGACTTTTTTTTTAAAGTCTAGGAAGGAGGACATAAGCATGAAAAATCCCTGTACCCAGAGCACAGCAAACTTCCTGTAACTTCCTATCATTTTCCTGACTGGGCCTCAGTTTCCTTATCTGTAAACCGGGAAGAGATAGAGTGGAGCTAAACCAGAGTCTCTTGTAGTTCTACCATTGTGACTCTAGGCTGGGCTTCGAGGGCCTCGTCATGTACCTTGAAATGGTCAGGGGTACAGTCCCAGGTGCAGGTAGAGACACACTGCTCTCTTAACTTCTTGGACACCTTAGCCATTCAGAGACGTCTGGCGGTGGAGGTGGAAAGACGCCATCTTACTCTGCAGTTTGAAAAGACGTTCCCGATGTAGCGGCCTCCTTTGTGCATGGAACCGTGCCTGCCAACACTCCAGCTTCCCTTGGACGTCTGCCCTTTGCGTGCATAACCAACACGCTGTTTCCTAAACTCGGGCTTGTTGTTGGCAGGGGTTGGAGGCCCCCAGTTGTAATAGAATAGGTAGCCGCTCAGCCAGCAATGCTGTGATCCCCAGATGACAGGTAAAGAAACGGTGCAATCAAAAGACACCGTCAGGTCGGAATAACACAGGCTGAGTGTGTCGGCCTGGGGCAGCAAGCGGCCTCCTAGCGTCCAGCCATTCTTCCTTGCCTGGCCTGGCCATTGTGTCCTGGGGCTGCGTGTGGATCGACAGCTGCTGCTGTTCACCCCAGAGGTGGCTGCCTTGCAGGGGTTGGAGAGAGGCGCCTTCTAGTTAGCGTGTGTATTAGTTTGTTGCGGTTGTAAAGCCCTGTGGGATCCCGCACGGTGAATGCTCTCGTGCTTTGTAAATATGAGTTATTACAACCATTTGATGCTTTTGAGGGACGAGCGAGGGATAATTTTAGAAAGCGGCTCTTGTGGGCCGGCCTCCATCTGGGGAAGTCGGACTGCCCCCTCTACAGAGCTGGCCCTCATTAATTCCCAAGGATGGGGAGGCCGGGGCTCCACTGGAGTAACTCTCTGAGGACCTCAGCCCAGAGACTGGGAGGACAGTACTAGTTCATGAGGGTCCCAGCTTAAGGAGGGCAGCCACCCCGGGGCTGGCAAGAGCAGTGTGCTTGCTCTCACAACTTGGGGTGTGTGTGTGTGAGCCTGCAGAGTCCTGGAGCTGAAATTAGCCATCAGGGCTCATGGGGTGTGGAGAACTCGTGAACCTCGTTTGAAAGAGCACTTCTTCAGGGGCGTGTGGGATGCGCACAATTGGATCAAGTGCTCTGTGAGGAGGATGCAGAGGCAAAGTGACCTTCCTGAGCAAAGAAAGGCCATTGAGATGTGCAAGGCAGCAGAAATAACTCAAAATCAAATGACTCTAATGTGTGAGGACGAGGACAAAACTGTGATCAAGAAGAGGGACGCCCAGGGTTCCGAATCAAAGCGCGCGGCGCCTGCCGGCCCGCGGAATGTAAAGAAATGTCAGCAGCAAAGCAGAGACCCCAGCAGCACAGAAAACACAGGGGGACGCCGCCATGAGCAAGCAGTGTGTGGGGTGGGGGCTGGGGGTGCACCTGGAGAAAGAGGGCTCGCACACTGGGGACAACCCCAATTCGGGCCACTGTGTCTATAGGAGTCCCCGAGTTACCAGATACCCCAAGTTACCTGAGACTGGGGTGCATAGGCCACGGTCACAGCTTGGTGTTGAACTTGAAGTTGGTGGAAAGTATGGCGCCATTAACTGGCCCAGATATGGGGTAGAGGCTCTTCATAGGAAAGCACCGGGTGTCCCCTCACAGAGTGTTTGGGGTTCTTGTCTCCACTTCCCTCTCAGACGTCTTTGGAAGCCACTGGAACAGGAAGAGAACTATTGATAGTCGGTGGGTTATTGTCTGACCCTCTTGAGTATCTTCCGGCCCTCACTGTTAAGCTAGACAGTGACTAAGTCCGTGGAAGCAGTTGGCTCTGGCTGTGACCGCAGTGAGGTGGTTCCCACAGCAAGGCTTGGTTCTGTGTTTCTTGGGACTGGTATGTTTGGCTTGTGTGTGGTTTGTTGGAGCTGGAGGTCAAGATGGTGTGGTCGTGGCCGTCGCAGGTAGATGATGAGATCTGCCCTGCTTGGCCCGGGCACTTCTGCTCCTCTTCCAGTGCTAGGCCCGCAGTAAAAGTGGGCGGAGCACTTTGCTTTTCATCTGTCTGTCTTCCCTTGTTTAACTCCCCAAGTCTTTGCAGAACAGAGAGCAGGTCCTGACTTCCACTTCCAGGCAACAAAGGGAAGGCTCTCAAGGGGCCCTCGACCTGTTGCAGGTCTCAGGATGAGCGGGCAACCGTCACAGTCTGGGGCTGGCACTTTGTCATCTGCAGGGGCTTGGCTCTCCCGCTGTCCCATTTCTCTAAGGCTGAATAGGGGAGAGCATCCACTGGGGTCTCCTGAAAACTCCTTTCACGGAGGAATTGCCTTATCTTGGGAAGAAATAGCTACAGGAAGGCAAGAAGCGTTTGGCACCTCCCTAGGGGACACAGCTGTGTATCGGGCCTAAGAGAATGTGATTACAGACCCCACGGGGGTGTGGGTCAACTTGAAAAAGGGGGGAAAGATGAAGGAATAAGATAGGAACTGTGTGGGTCAGGTACCCTGTCAGGTTCTTGACAGCCCGTTTAATTCAGATGAAATTCTGACCTCCCTGCACAGCTCTGGAGTGCATGAGAGATATACCCTGCCTTCTAGTGGTGGGGTGAGGCATCACAGCTAGACTGAATCCCCAACCTCAGGGAGCTAGAGCCAACTGGTGGGTGAGAGGACCCAGAGAAGAGCACTTTCAGCGAGCTAGACCCCCAGACCACGACTCCTGAAGAGCAGAAACCCTTTATGGCCAGTCCCACCAATCCTAGAGTCAGGAAGTCCCCCTATCTCAGAAGGGCCGGTGGACTCAGATATCCCTGGGGCCTGATTCCTGCTGAGACCAGCTGAGACCAGCTGAGACCAGCTGAGACCAGCTGAGACCAGCTGAGACCAGCTGAGACCAGCTGAGACCAGCTGAGACCAAATGGCATGCAGGCAATGGTTGGTCCTCATTTAGGTGCCTTGTTCTCTCCACCAGAAAGTCTACAGAAATTCCTGGGAGAAGAACCGGGCTGGCGGCTATGACTTCAGGCTGGATGCTATCCCGTTCCAGACTGCACGGGCATCCAGGGATATTGCCAGTGATGTAAGACTCCAAATCCTGCCTGCAGATGATAAAAGCTCTCCCTAGTTATCCAAGTGTGCCGAAAGGCACAGGCAGACTCTCAGGCCACCAGATTGACTTTCTCCACACTAAAATGGAAACAGAATGTATATTTCAAAGGGGCGAGAACAAGGGCCTGGCTGTTAGGATTGTAGCCAGAAGTATGAGGTTGGGAAGGGTTTGTTTTGGTTTGGTTTTTTGGCAACTTTTTTTGGGAGAGGTACATAGCAGTTGGTGTGGCACACCAGGACGCCAATGAACCGGTGCTTCTGTGTCTGCTTAATCTGTAGCAACAAACCTCTTGTGAAGTCGCTTCTGTGCAAGCATGGGGACTTATGTTCAGACTCATAGATCATAGGTCATAAAGTCAGATGCGGTGGTTCGTGTCGGTAGCCCCAGGTGTGATCACTTGGATATGCACTAGGTAACGTCAGACTTTCTAACACTGCAGAAGGCCAAGAGTTGTCCTGTGTCCTCGACAGGTACATGGTGGCACACGCCCCCCAACTCACACACTCGAATTGACACATGTACACATACACACAAGATAAAATAAGAAGCATGACTGTGTAAAATGAACTAGATTCTTCGCTTTGAGCAATTTGAGAAGCATTACCTTTGGTCCCTGAATGTGGGGAGGTCAGAAGAAAGAATGACTGACTTCTATTCCTGTTGGAGTGGCACTTACAGCAGCCATGCTGGGTTACAGGTGCATCCTTCCACACCTGAGGTTACAGGTGCACACTACACACCTGAGGTTACAGGTGCAACCTTCCACACCTGAGGTTATAGATGCATCCCTCCACACCTGAGGTTACAGGTGCACACTACACACCTGAGGTTATAGATGCAACCTTCCACACCTGAGGTTACAGGTACACACTACACACCTGAGGTTACAGGTGCACACTACACACCTGAGGTTATAGATGCAACCTTCCACACCTGAGGTTACAGGTACACACTACACACCTGAGGTTACAGGTGCACACTACACACCTGAGGTTACAGGTGCACACTACACACCTGAGGTTACAGGTGCAACCTTCCACACCTGAGGTTACAGGTACACACTACACACCTGAGGTTACAGGTGCATACTACACACCTGAGGTTACAGGTGCACACTATACACCTGAGGTTACAGGTGCAACCTTCCACACCTGAGGTTATAGATGCAACCTTCCACACCTGAGGTTACAGGTGCAACCTTCCACACCTGAGGTTATAGATGCAACCTTCCACACCTGAGGTTACAGGTGCAACCTTCCACACTGAGGTTACAGGTGCATACTACACACCTGAGGTTATAGATGCATCCCTCCACACCTGAGGTTATAGGTGCACACTACACACCTGAGGTTATAGATGCATCCTTCCACACCTGAGGTTAGAGGTACACACTACACACCTGAGGTTACAGGTGCATACTACACACCTGAGGTTATAGATGCATCCTTCCACACCTGAGGTTACAGGTACACACTACACACCTGAGGTTACAGGTGCAACCTTCCACACCTGAGGTTACAGGTGCAACCTTCCATACCTGAGGTTACAGGTGTATACTACACACCTGAGGTTATAGATGCATCCTTCCACACCTGAGGTTACAGGTGCACACTACACACCTGAGGTTACAGGTGCAACCTTCCACACCTGAGGTTACAGGTGCAACCTTCCACACCTGAGGTTACAGGTGCATCCTTCCACACCTGAGGTTACAGACACATCCTTTCACACCTGAGGTTACAGACACATCCTTCCACACCTGAGGTTACAGGAGCACCCTAGCACATCCTAGGTTTCAGCTACATACTGTTATATCTGAGTTACAGGTATACACTACCACATTCTAGGTTACAGGTATACATAAAGGCATCATCAGTAGGTATGGATAACATTTCAGGCCCATATCATTGACCTCTCTCAACATTCGTGAGGTGGAAGTTTGCTCTTCTGTTTGGTCAGATGTTCAGAGAGGCTACATAGCTGTTCCAAGGCAGTACAGCTTGGAGCTGATTCCAAAGCTTACGCCCTTATCCACTGTTGAGCTTCCTGCTGAAGTCCTGGGGTCTGTCCTCTCTAGGGAGGCTGGCTTTGAAGGGGACGGACACCCCCCTCATCTCTCTCTGCTTCTCTGACTTGCAGTTCCGGTACAAAGAGGCATTTCTGAGGGACCGGGGCCTACAGATTGGGTATCGCAGCGTCAATGACGACCCAAGGATGAGGCATTTCCTCCGAGTCGGCAGGCTCCAGAGTGACAACGAGTACAGAAAGGACTTTGCCAAAGGCCGCTCCCAGTTCCACAGTCGTGCTGACCAACCTGGCTTCCTCCAGGCCAAGAGGAGCCAGCAACTGGCCAGCGACGTGCTCTACAGGCAGCCACTGCCCCAGCACACCAGCGACCCAGAAGAGCTGGGCCTGAAGCACGCCCGGAAGGCTCATCAGCTACAGAGTGATGTGAGTGGCCTCCTTATGCACCCTGTTGCATACTGGGGAGAGCAGGCTGAGAAGGCGTAATGACAGCCATTCCGGTTCTGCCACACCTGTAGCAAATGCCTTCTTGGGATTGGGTGGGGTGGCCCGTCTGGTCCCAGTGCTGCCATTTTAACAGACAAGGAACCCAAGCCAGGAGAAGTTAAGCAACCTAGAATCACACGGGAAATAAGCAGCAGACCCAGGGTATTTGATGCGATAGCCCAACTTCTTATTTTCCTTAATTAATTAATTGGCTCTGGGGATTGAGCCAAGGGCCTATTGCGTCTGAAAGCTCGGGTTCCTGGTGGCTCCGTTCTGCTAGTTCCATGGGGTCTTGATAATGACATAAGCCAGTTTTACGCTTTCCCTGATAAGCAACGGAAGCTCAGAGAGGGGAGGCAAGTTTTCCATGGACACACAGCACATTACTATGGGAACTTAGACTTGAGTCAGGTGTCCTCTGGGTGTTTTACTCCACTGGAGTTCCCACAGTTTCAATGGGAGGATTTCAGGAGTGCCAGATGCATAGCTCGGGTCTCTGTGCATCAGGTGACTGCTCTTTGTCCTGACTTTAATGACGTCAGCATGGCTGCCTTTTAAATCTCCCGGTGGTCAGAGCACCCAATCCCGCTGACTTCCCTCTTGCTTCTTCCTTCCCTCAAGGTCAAGTACAAATCTGACTTGAACCTGACTCGAGGTGTTGGCTGGACCCCTCCTGGCTCCTACAAAGTGGAAATGGCTCGTCGGGCTGCGGAACTGGCCAACAGGAGGGGCCTGGGGATCCAGGGGGCTTCTGTGAGTAACAAGCCACACGCTGCACCCTGCCTTGCCAGACCACGGGAGATACAAACTCATTGTTGCTTTTCAAAGTTTATTTTTGGCCAAAGGTCAGCTAGTTCTAAAGAACTGTGAGAGGCAGCTGAACAAGGCGCCTAATTTCATGGGTCTGAGATGACCAGGCGGATGACACATGGGTTAAACTTCCTGCAGGCTCCCTCTGAAGTCACGGCCATTAGTTCTGCAGAGTCAAACCTACCAGGACGACATCAATCCCGGGCCAGGGCAGCCCAGGCTGTGCTGACTGCTTGCTCGTTACGTTTGCCGAGAGGGTCAGGGACTTGCTGGCTCCAGCAGTCTACATTTTGAACCCTACTTTGTTCAGGAGAGAGACGCCACATCTAAATGAGAAGCAGGCTTTGCTTCTTTCTCATCTTTGCCTTGAGGGTCCTTTTTCTTGGGCAGGGTGGAAGAGAGGACAAGGGAGGGGAGGGGGATACGTTAGATGTTTGCCGGGCATCTTAGCACGGCTTGTGGGAGCAGCGAGGGGGTTTTCCTGTGAACTCAGGGAAGGGGGGGCTCTGTGTGTGGCTTCTGCAGGTGGAACCAGAGGCAGTGGAGCTTGGAGATCATCGGAGCAGGGGAGTGAACCCTGATGCCTCGGAGATCCTGCATATCAACAGGAAGAAGACTCTGCTGATGTGAGCCTCCTTGAGAAGGAAGCCGCCTTGAGGGCTGCTCACCAGGGGCCGCCTCCACAGCCTCAGTCTGGACGAGTGGTTAAAAAAATGGCACACCCTCTCCATTCCCACATCTGCCTTTATTAAAACAACGACTCTGAAAGCAAACAGAACTTGTGTTTTTTCTTGGGGGGGGCGGTTTCTCTCTGATGGCTGCATGGAGACTGCGGAAGACCCTGATGGTGTGGGCAGAAGAGTAACAGTCTCCTGTGCTACTGGACAGGGAGAAATCTCAGATCTGCAGGTCTCTATGGTGAAGAGCATCTCTGAATTCTGGTTTTCTCGAAGGCACACTTGTCAGAAGCGGGGCAGAGGTAATGTATTTCTTGTTGGTTCTCAGGGAGAGGAGGACAGAGTGGGCCTCGTGAGGTGGTGTAGTGTGCCAGTCTGCAAAGACCCAGGCTGGTCAACAATGTCTCTGTCTAAAGCATAGACCCAGGATATCCCTGGCTACACAGGAAGCACCCCTTGTTTAGTGCAGAAGAGGAGGTGCTTCGAGGCTCTGCAGACAGCACCTCAGAGGCCAGCCTCCTTGTGCATGGTGGTTTTTATCCAATTCAGGAACTTGGTGACTTGAGTGTAGACTCCAGGCTTCTTCCCACATTCCTGGCCCCAGCTTACGATCCCATAGACGTAGTAAGTTCCATCCTTCTCACAGGTTAGAGGGCCTCCCGAGTCACCCTAAAGGAAGAACAAAAGGGTTCAGCCTTGGGAACTAGATACAGACATATCCCAAACTGCCTCCAAGGGGAGGGTGGAACAAAGTTGCCTGCTAGCTACCCTGGGCTTCTCTGGAAACCAGCACCGAGGTTCTTCTCAAGTTTCCCATGATGCACAGCTCCAAAGGGAGAGAAGCTAATCCCAGTTTCAGTTCCTGAGTTTGGAAAAAGCTGGGAGCCCAGGGCTGCAATCACAGTGCTGTGGGCAAGTAGTGCTTCCTGACTCTCCCTTCTAGAATTTTCAGTTCCCGGGGTTCCTCAACTTCTTTCGGTAGCTGACCAAGGTGGGTGATGGTTTGTTTGGATGGACCCACCTATTGGGAGTCAGGCACAGACTTAGAAGTAGCCTATATCTTCAACCTACTGCCTCTTGCCCAGTGACCTGAGGCCTTGCTCTTTCTGCGGAGAGCTATGGAGAACCATAGAGGAATTGTGCTCCTGAGGGGAATCGTGGGGGTTCTTTCTGAAGTGTGTAGGCCAGGGCAGAGATGGGCAGGAGGGAAGCAAAGAGAAAACAGCCTGCTTAGTCACCACAGCTTATTCACCACGACCACCAGCTTTTATCACGTAACTTTGCTCTCCTAATCCTAGCCAATGCCTTGTGACCTTACAGTCGTTCACATTATAGGTAACTGAAGTTGGACACATCTTTTCAGGGATTGATTGAGGTCCTATAATACGAGACAGAGTCGGGCTTCAAAACCGTGGCTGCCGGCTTCCTTTCAGCACAGCCCTTGAATTACGTAGAAAACCAAGCGCACTGGGATCCTGGTGAACCTGCTTATCTTCCAAGAGCTCAGGGAAAACCACACCCACACGCTCTTCTCCATCCTGAGTATGTGGTTATCCATGGGCCCTTGGGGATCAAAACAGAGCCATGGTCTGTGGAGAGAGAAACTCCAGCTTCCTAAGCCAGACAGGCTCTGAGTTGACTGATTATCATTGGATCCATTCACAGGGAGGCTCTACCACAGCACAGGATCAGAGTGTGGCTATGCTGGGTTTTCGAGGACAGTTGGGCAGTGTGTAAGGACAAGCAGAAAGCCTAAACAGAGCCCATCCTGGAAGTCTAGGGACAATGTGTCCCGTGTGACACAAGGCCGGAGTTAAATGGGGTGTGGGCTTGGATTCGGGACAGGGATCTGAGGTCCCCTTAGCCTACAGTTGATGGAGTCACCACCTGCAGGAGCGCATTCGGATCTCCATAGACCTCAGCAGCTGAGGATGTGCTGTTATAAGAGCGGAGCAGAGCAGTAAAGGCCCTGGGTTGTTCTGATCTCTGTCCTATCTGTCGCTTAGTACTCTGCTGCTATTCACATTGGTAATGTCTACAGGCCTTTGTAATACGCGATGGTGACACCCACTTCACAGGATACTGGGAAAGTAAGACGAGACAAAGCAGCAACATGCGGTTACACTTATTATGCTGACCCACCTTGATGTAGGCTCAGATGGGCATGCCCACCTATATCTTAATACTGAAGCAGGTGGCCTGTTGACCCTGGTCCCCATCCCAGAACTGTCATAGGCCTTTCCGCTCACTGATCTTCAGTGAGCCTCTACCTCCAAGCACCATGTGGAGTTTCTGACCTGGCAGGTGTCCGATCCAGGCTTCTGCAGGTTCCCTGCACAGATCATACTGTCATCGATCGTGTGGTCATACAGTTGGCGGGAGTTGCACAAAGCGTTAGCAATCAGCTTGACTTTAGCATCCAGGAGCTGGCGGGAGCCTTCCCCTGTAGGACAGAAAACAGTCACTACCATGGAGACCGGAATGTACCCACCCTACTAGAAGTCACCATTAGCTCTCAGTTCAGGGAAAAGGGTGTTTTTATGGAGGATGGGGAGAAATGTCCCATTTACCAACACCAGAGCCAACCTTTCTGCATCCTCCCCTCCCCATGCTTGGGCACTTTCTAAGCCGTTCTGATCACAGTTGGGCAAATCATCTGCTCTGTTCTCTGCCTTTTTAACCCGTCCACGAATTCTGGAAAGTGGGGATGGCTCGTAACCACCTTTAAATTCCCTGTATCTACCAGAAGGGCCAACACATAGTAGGTTCTAGAAAAATGAATGGACGAATGCACGGATGGATGAGGATAGATGGACAGATGGACTCATGCATACATACACGAGTGGGCTGCATTGCCCCGATACATTAAACTATCTGCTTCCTAGAGAGATTTCCCCTTCTTAAAGATAATGAAATTGCTCAGAGTATCGTTGACTTTGAACATGTAATCTTAAGAGCTATTTGTGGAAAAATAAAAGCGTTCTAATCTGAGGCCCTTCCCAGCTGAGACATCACCACGCTGAGCAGACCCCATTGAGGAGAGCGAAAGTGGAGGGGCTTAGACAGGCTACAGCAAAGAGCCACAGGAACCTTCCTGGTTGACCTTGAGTCCAATTAGTCAGAGATTTTCTTCCCCTGAGCCTCTGGCAGATGTGTCCCATACATTCTATTTCTCTTTCTTTATGAAACTAAACCTCTTCGAAGTGATTTTTTATCCCCTGTCCGTTATTAAGGACACTACTAGTAAGAGGTGACGTATTTTGAGTGTTTGGTAAAAACTTGAAAATACTCTTATGGACTTCTTTGTATTCAAGATATACACATAATCCGGTGCACATAATTCAAGCCCCGCAGGTAAAAATGACAACTGAGAAAGTAAAATGGAGCGGCTTGAGAAACAACCCAGACTCTTCTGCAAGAAGGCTTGACATTGAAGAGGGGTCCAAAGCCAGTAGCTCACAACGGCATTATCTTTGCCCTTGAGCACCTGCCCGGCACCACAGGTGCCTACAGGTGCAACGTGCCCAGCGTCTCTGCAATCTCCTTAGAGAAGGGAAGTGGTCTTCCCTGGTGTGCAGCCAGTGCTTGAGAAAGGTCACATGTCTAGAACAGGAGGCCAGGGACCACTGTGGAGACCAGAGAGCTACAGGGCATGCCCCATAAAAATGGTTGCATTCAACTGGGACCTGAGCAACGAGGCAGATGCGTTCTCTGATGACGCATCTTCAATGTGTTTCAAGAGCAGGAGGGCAGATGCTGTTGGCCCTTTATTCTCTGGATGGTGCAGCTCTCCTGTGTGTATGGGGAGCATGAGGCAGACTCACCTGTTTCCGTTACGCCCCAGCCAGAGATGTGGCACTCAGTCCCAGAGGGAAAGGGGTCACTAGGCAAGCATACAGTCTTCACGTATTTGGATTCCAGAGCACAGTGACCGCCCACTGGCTTTAACTTGAGCAAAGCTGGATGAGAGACAGAAGGGGTGGGGAGGACTGGGTGTGATGTCATCCCTTGATCAGGGAATCATTGGCTTTGTGTTGCATTAGAAAGTGAGTTAGCAAGCCATATTACTCCTTCCACAACTGAGAAACGTTTTCATCCACATTTTGTGTTGTAAAACTTCCAGAGAGGGGCGACTCAACACAAAAAGAATATCAACAGTCAATGTAACTAATTGGATTCAAAATCATTCTTGATTCACTTTTCAAAAGCAGGCTGTGTGGGAGGGGCTATTGAAGAAGAGGAGGAAGAGGAGGAGGAAGAGGAGGAAGAGGAAGAAGAAGAGAAGGAGGAAGAGAAAGAGGAGAAGGGAGGCAGAGAGAGAGAAAGAGAACATGAAAGAGAGAAGACCCATAAAGTGACTGGGTCAGGGAACTACAGACTTGAACACTCAACAGCTGAAAACAGCACAGCCTCTGCACCCAAGCACATAGTAGGTGTCACACGAATGCACATGCACATTGTGTCACAACACAAGCACCTAATAGGTACCACACATGTGCACATGCACATTGTGTCACAACACATAGTCAGCTGGAAGCTGTGTAACAGCACCCCCATTTTATGGAACAGAAAACTAAGAGTGAGGAAGATAACCTGAACCCTAGCTATTAAGTGAGGGAGTTGGGATTCAAGGCCAGGTGCTTTCCATGATGTCATATTCTTCACATCTCTTCCCTTCCATGGAAAAGTTTCACGCAATTATCAACAGTGCTACTGTGATGGTTTGCATATGCTCAGCCCAGGGAGTGGCACTATTAGAAGGTGTGGCACTGTTGGAGTAGGTGTGTCACTGTGGGTATGAGCTTAAGACCCTCATCCTTGTTGCCTGGAAGCCAGTATTATGCTAGCACCCTTCAGTTGAAGATGTAGAACTTCTCCAGCACCATGCCTGCCTGGATGTCATGTTCCTGCCTTGATGATAATGGACTGAACCTCTGAACCTTTAAGCCAGCCCCAGTTAAAGGTTGTCCTTATAAGACTTGCCTTGGTCATGGTGTCTGTTCACAGCAGTAAAACCCTAACTAAGACACTCTCATATACTCCCAAGTCGTAACAAGCTTTGAAATAAATTATCTACAGTACAGGATCCCCGAGGGATAAAAAACAAACTTTTCCAGGGCACTTCCTAAAGTCAAACCCCAGATTCCTATCTGTGGAGAAATCCACCCAGGATAAGACCCAGAGGAGGAGGTGTGGGGGGACGATACTTGCCAATGTCATTGTGGGGAATCTCATCTCTTTCATTATACTGACTGTACTTCAGTATCTTCTCCACCCTGAAGGTCTGCTCGTGGGATTCGGTCTTTTTCAGGTCCTGGTCCCCCAGCACAACTTTCAGATGCTTCGTGCTTATGCTACAAGGTAAAATGATTTGCTGAGGAAATTGCCCTGGGATGTCAAAGGCAGGAGCTATGTGATTAGGAAGCCATTCGACCTTGGTAAAGTCATGTGACCTTGGTAAAGTCATGTGACCTTCAGCCTCAGCATCCTTATCGTGGTCCTTCGCTCCCTTACAAAAATCTGTTCGGGTTCCAGATAAGACAACGCAAGGGGACTTCTTCATCAGTGACCGGAGAGCACAGGCACACACTCACTTGACCTGGGAGATCTCTTTTCTCTCTGGGATTGGCTAGAAGTCAGCCATTGAAGGCCTGAGCAAATCTGCTGTAATTTGTGGGTAGGTGCTAATGTTCATGTGTCTAGCTCCTCTTGGAGACCACACTAGAACCCCAGAGGATCGGATAATTAGAAAATGTGCACACTGCATCTCAAGCCGGGGCTCATGAGACCAGACCTGACCATGAACTTAGAGATCTGGAAGGAAGAGGTGGTGATTTCTCAGCGCCCAGAAGTCACCAGAGGTACAGATGAGAATGCCTGACCCGGGGGTTCACTGGTAATAAGCCATTTTGCCCATTCAGGGTAGACTCAAGAGGCTCAGGAAGAAGACAGACCCGAGTTCAATTTCACTCACCGGCCTTCTTTCCATGGGACCTTAGTTAAGACTTTCCTAAAACCCAAGTCTCTTTCATAAAAAGAGAACAACTGTATGTCTTTCCCTCAGCATAAGTACTAAGTACTTGCTACATGGAAAGACCTCTGTACTGAAGGCATCAGGGATCTCACAGTTAACAAAACACACAAACCTTGCCCTCTCTTGGTAGTTAGCTATACATGTTAAACTTCAGAGAACAGCTGTGGTAAGCCACGGTAGCTACATCCACTCTCATTCAAGGCTCTGTTCTTTCCCCTCACGGCATTTAGCCCCAGGCCTGCCAAGGCTGGGTGGGTATCACTTGGTGGGAAGATGTCTGCATCCCAGTCACGTTGTTCTTCTCCCTTCCCCATGGGTACCTACTCGGTACAGTGGGCTGCAGTGAGCACCCAGCAGGGGTGAATCAGGGAACCCCCACAGAAGTGGCCTTGGGGCATGGAGGTGGTCAGCGGCAATGAGGTCTGCAGGGACACCTGCCACGGGTGCTTGCCCGCTGTGCTCTTAAAGCCCCCGTAGATGCGCTTGACCGCGTGTTCAGTCATCTCTGTCTTCCCGCAGGAGTCGAATCCTGGCAGCTCCACCACAGGTTCCTGAAGGCTGCCCACTGGGTTAGCAGCATCTGTAGGACACAAGAAGATAAGTCACATCAAACATGTTGTTTGGTGAGCGATTTGTTGGATGACTTAGGTAATATAAAGCGAGCTCATAGAACGGATGTGAAAGACATTGCTTTTACCTTCATAGTCTGAAGTGCATTACCCCTAGGACGTACAAGCATGTATGCAAAATATACAAACCCCTCATGGACATGCACACTATGTCATCATTAATGCACGTTTTTGAGCTTTGACTTTTAGTAGATTTGGGGGAGGTGCGAGGTTCACCCAGAAATTTGTGGTGAGCAGAGAGTGTAAGGGTTATATGGCTGTGACCTTGTTCTCTTCCTTGAGATTGTACAGAGGGAGATATAATGCCTGGTTCACGAGCTGTGGGGAGGTGCTTGTCAGAGAAAGGGATACCTGGGTCAGTTCTCAAAAGAACACTTTAAAAACAGGCAAAAGCAGCTATGAGATGGAACATCACAGAGAGGTACCCAAAGAACAGTGCCGCGCGTGAGAAACAGAGAATCCCTTTGGTCAGATAGGTCAGCATGCTCTTTCAGATGTGGGTGGAGAGGTGGGCCAGTGAGGATTGTCAGAAAGAACGAGAAGCTGGACTTCAGACTATAGCTCATCCCGAGAGTCCACAAGGGCCCAGCCAGTGCAGATCACTGTCTACCTGACACAGCCAGTGATCAGTAGCGCATGACAGCCATCACATATTGACCCATGCAGTGTCTGATTCTGAGGGTACTGACCTGGGGTTAGGACAGAAAGTTTTGGGTCTAACCTGAGATGATAGAAGTGTTGAGGTTAGCTCATTATCCTGAGGGATACAGAAGACTGAGAGGAGTGATATGGATGTTTGTGAAGTTTGGGTCAAGGGACATGGAGGGTGGGAGTGGTGAAGCACCAGGACCGCCCATCTCTTCCCCAGGCCCTTTGGGTAGCACAGACTCACCAGGCTCTGGACAGACCTCGACATTACAATACTCCCATTTCACCTTCTCACTGTTCACCTTAACGAAACACCACGGCTTGTGGTCTCCATCTGGGTTTCTAAAACACAAAATTAAAGTGACTGACCATCAAGGCTGGGAGGCCTTTGCATCACGGAAGCACCCTGAGTCAGAGGATACCCAGTTCCACACAGCCTGGGACTGTTCTTCACTGGAATCCCCCGACAGGTGAGCAAACCTCGGCATACAGAGCATACTTGAAGATTTTGGCAAAGTCTTAACCTCAGGAGGAGCATCCTGGGGACCAGAAAGTAGTGTCCAACCCTTGTGATGGACCATGGGAAACATGAAATATGAGAGTATCAAGGTTCCTACTGAAGATGTATTTAGGAAAGTGTGACAGACAGATAGACAGACATGGTGAGAGCTGGCCCCAACCTCTGAGTCCCAGGCATGAGAATCCTTTGGGAAGTAGTCAAAGGCTTTCTCCATGAGGATAGCCCCACAAGAAGGCAGCTCTCACTGAGCATTAGGGGAACAGAGGTAGGCTTTCGTGTGCAAGGAAGATACCTTTGCTCATGGGGCCAGTGCAAAGGCAAGCAGAAAACCCAACTTCCTGTAAGCAAAGTACCCAAGCCAGTGACCTTGGTTAGACTAAAGGTAGCTGGAGGAAACCAGGAGCGTTGTCTGGAGACAGAAGACTGGGGAAGTCTAGTCTGTTTGCTTCTCGGCCTCTCTCTCGATGGCAAGTGGACCCACATGACTACCTCTGCCACAGAACCACAGTCCTCATGTGGAAAGTAGTGTGTCATTTCTTGATTTTTGGTTGTCTTTTTTTTTTTTTTGCCTCATTTTTCTCTCTTTTTACACTTCCTGAGTATTTGCAAAACTCTGTGGTGCTGAACTCCCCCACCATCACCGTCCCACCCACTGACACATGTAGAACACATTAATAAGAAGTGAACTTCGATGTCACAAGACCCTGAGTTTGGGGAGGGAGGTTGTTGTTAGGTTGTCCTGAGTAGGATGACTTCCTGTTCAGAGAGGAGGCTACTGACTTGTGATGAGTTTCAAAAATCAAGCAACCAAGACGGGACCTACAGGAGGCTGTAATTTGTACCTGCAGAAGTTGTGATCTGCGATCCCATGGGTCTCGGCATCCTCCATAAACATGTTGTAATTCTCCTGCAAGAGGAGGTGGGAGTTCCAGTAAAGGCATGGGTTCTGGTTGATTGTCCTACTCACTTTGCCTCGGTAAGAGTAGCCATCACCGACATAACAGTCGTCCGGACCTCGGAGAGAGCAGGCCGCCTATGAGAACTGTCAGTCATGGACTCGTTTCCCTCAATTAGGGTTCGTGGGGATATCAGATGGGTCACAGATGGGCCTGGTCGTGCGCTATCTTTAGGTTTCATCCCAAAGCTCCAGAATGTTCCACATTCAACCCGAATTAAAGATATGAAATACTCTGGCTTGAGAAGGCAGATGCTTACAAAACGACAACGGGAGGTTGGAAGGGGCCCTGGGTGTGGTCTGGGCGGAGGGTTGGTTTGGCTACACCACAGGCCAGACCATCACTTTGTTGGCAGGGAGGAGTAGAGCTTGGGAAGCCATGTGCGTGGGAGACACTTGACCAGAAAAGGCATCAGAGGTCTCACTCGTCCCAGAGCCTTTGAAGATGTAGGAGTAGCGAAGACTCAGAAGACTCATACCTATTTCACAGAATCTCCCCTTATACTGCTCTGGACAGGCGCAGCTAAACCTGGACCTCCGTCTGTGTCGGGAACAGACCCCGCCATTCTGGCAGGGATTTGGTCTGCATACCGGAAGCACTGCGGACACAGAAAACGGGCCCGGAGGGCAGGTTAGGAGGATTACAGCACCCCCTAGTGGTGGAAGCCATCTGGAGTCATCCTCCATAGGGCATAGACAGATCACTGACACCCTGGCAAATGCCACAGAAAGCGTAGATCATCAGCACAAAGTCATATGGATGGAGGGAACGCAGCAGAACAAACAAACAAACAAAAGACAAAAACCAAGGAACCCCTGTCCCCAAATTGGGTCACAGAACCCTTACAGACTGATCTGGAAGTTTTCAGATAGTCTGATCTAGTCCCCGTTGAAGGAATCAGAGAAAGAACTGGAAGAGCTTGAAGGGCTGAGACCCCATATGTACAACAATGCCAAGCAACCAGAGCTTCCAGGGACTAAGCCACTACCTAAAGACTATACATGGACTGACCCTGGACTCTGACCTCATAGGTAGCAATGAATATCCTAGTAAGAGCACCAGTGGAAGGGGAAGCCCTGGGTCCTGCTAAGACTGAACCCCCAGTGAACTAGACTGTCCGGGGAGGGCGGCAATGGGGGGAGGTGGGGAGGGAACACCCATAAGGAAGGGGGGAGGAAGGGGATGTTTGCCGGAAACGGGAAAGGGAATAACACTCGAAATGTACATAAGAAATACTCAAGTTAATAATAAAAAAAAAAAAAAAAAAAAAAAAAAACTTTCTACCTTGAGAGCTATGTGACCACGGATGAGTTAACTTCTCTGAATTTCAGAGTCTTCATTTATGAGTTTCTTTCTCTCATAGACAACAGTAAATCTCTTGGGATGGTGTCCCTACTCATAGCAGTGAGAAAATGTGTTACTCCCCCCGCCCACAAAACCCATCTCAGGAAGAGGTCAGTGACTACTTCCTGGAGGAATCAACTTGCAAGGTGACCACATGCACGTTTGACTTCTACCCACATCCACACAGCAAGATGCAGACACCTTAGGCACAACGAGAGCAGAGAAAACATTGTGTGCAGAAGAATGTCTACCACTCACTCACCTTTGGAGCAGTCTGGTCCCGTGTAAGGGTATTTGCAGACACAGCGGTAGTAGGGAGGCGTCTGGGTAATGAGGCAATCGCCCTGGACACATGGGTTGTCCTTGCACTTGTTTTGGACTGTATGAGATACACAGAGAGGTGGAGAGCGAGGGTGGGACATTACTTGGGGCACATATTATCTGCTTAGCTTGACACTGGAGGCAGGGCAAGTTGACTGTAGCCATGTCTTTGTCCACAGTCCTGGAATGCCAAGCTGCTCTAGGACACGGATTCCTCTTGACCTTGGGTCCTGGCTGGGTTTTTTCCACATCTTAACATACACTCTGATAGCTGTTCACACCCCCATGTTCACACCTCCACATTCACACCCCCATGTTCCATGTCCACATTTTTATGTTCACACCTCCTCACTCACATGTCCACATTCACACCTACACGTTCACACCCCCGTGTTCCGTGTTCGAATTTTCATGTCCATACCTCCATGTTCACACCTCCACGTTCACACTTCCACGCTCACACCTCTGTGTTCCCACCTCTTATTGCGTATATTTGATTTTTCCAGTTTTGGTCATTCTCCCAAGGTGTGAGAAGAGGGGCGAACGGAAGGCCGTGTTCTCACTGATCTCAATGATCATCAGTGTTCTCGGCTGTGTCCCCAGTGATCCCAACCATTTCCCAAAAGACCCTAAGGGTCAAAATGGAAGGAATAAGTGGGAGGGGCATAAAGGCCAGAGGCCTCGATGAAGCCCTCTGCACTTATCACTACCTTTTGTCTTCTTTTACCCCAGAGGTGACCCTCAACTGGACAAACGCCAGCTCCTCACCCGTGTCTCTATTCTCACAATTACACAGCCCTACATGAGTTCTAAATGCAGACACCAGGAGGAGAGTAGGAGATAGAGCCCAGGAGTCACGGGGCTGCTCTAATTTCTGCTGACATCCTAACCGGCTGTGTGGTCAAGGGCAGGTCTGCAGCTCCTGTTCACCCTGTTCTCCAACTTGGCCTTATGTGCCCTGGGCTATTACTGTCATCACATGAGGATCACATTCCTAGTCTAAAAGCAAATTTCCCAGTTTCTCACCCTCTTTTGGCCTCAACAGTCTTCTCTGTAGAATGGAACCGTGAGCTCCGGGTCATAGTGTTAGGGGCAGGATACATGCAGATGCCACCTGTGACCACACAGAGCCTGCTATGATACCACCATGTCTGATCATAGCCTGTGCAATCATAACCTTTGCTCCAGGATCACCCAGTGGTTTTCCTATCAGCTCTGCATGGAGGCAGCAGGGCGTCACGGTCAACCCAGGGAACGAAGGAAGCAAAGCAGTGAGCTCACCCGTCTGACACCGGCTCCCCGAGAAGGGGGCCGGGCAGTTGCAACTGAAGGTATTCCCTCTGATGATACAGTCCCCGCCGTGTTCACAGGGGTTGGACTGGCATGGATCTAAGACACAAAGGCAAAAGTCAAGGTCAGAGAGGGGCAATCCAAAGAGAAGACCCACTTCTCACCTCACGTCGGCCACCTGCTCCAATCGGGAGATCAACAATAGAACTGTTGCTTGGACAAAGGCAAAAACTGTATCATCCTTCGAGATCAAGGGCAGCAGCAGTCACATGCCGGGGAGAGGAGCGCATGCCAGTAAGAGGGGAGGCAGGCAGACACAATTGTGACTGTGTCCCTCGGCCCCGCTTTGGACCCGGCTTTCTCATTGAGAAAGTCCCCTTCCTCTTGTGAGTGTTTTTCCCCTCCCACCTCGCCGGGAGTACATTGGGGTCTGTCTCTGATGCTGAAGGCATTTCACAAGCCTGAAGACCTCCTCTACTTCCAGTGCCCAGGGGCGGAGGTCAGGCAGAAGTGTGCAAAGCTAACCCACCCCTCATGAAACACAGGCTTTCTGAACATCAGGAAGGAAAAGCAAAGGAAAGAGGGTGACAGAGAATTGACAGCTCAGAGGAAATGACCCGGTGGCCTTCGTCTTTCTTCAACTCCTTGTTCAGTTAGATTTTGTCATATTTCATCTGTGCCTTTGGCTTTTTCATGGTCGTCTGAATGGATCCTCCCTTGGGGAATTCTTTGTCCTGCGCGCACACTCATTGTTCTTTGGTTCGGGAAGTAGGATCCCGGGGCCTGGCTCCTGTTTTGATGGTGTCTTCTGATGTTCCCCCTGTGCCCTGTATCTTGGCCCTGCCTTCCAGGCCACTTTGCAGTAAGGCAGCTTTTTAATGCCAGCTGCTAAGTGCTTCCCATGCCTTCCCCTGGCTCAGTCATGTGGCGCTGCCTGCCTCTAGCTTCATATTTTCCCTTTCTGTCCTAGTGTTCAGTCTAAGGAGCCAGAACCAAAACTAAGTGTGTGACTACATACACATGCAGACAGCCATACTAAGAACACACACACACACACACACACACACACACAAACACTCACAATGACATTCACACA
Organism: Rattus rattus; assembly: GCF_011064425.1. NCBI lineage: Eukaryota > Metazoa > Chordata > Mammalia > Rodentia > Muridae > Rattus > Rattus rattus. The sequence goes on from NC_046155.1 coordinate 59,872,144, forward strand.
CAGAAACACACACAATGATACACACACACACACAAATACACTTGCAACTACACTCACCTATATACACATCCACGTTCACATATACACATGTATACACATACTAAGCACGCTCACACATATACACACATGTATGCACACAGCCATGGTCACAAATACAGATGTATATAGACATATACTTATACACACAATCATACACAAACACACAATATACCCATACACACAAACACACAAAACATACAAACAAATACACACAAACATTCATATAGCCACACTAACAACTGTATAAAGAGTCTGAAGAAAAAGCTGGGCAGAGGAGCAAATACTTATAATCCCAGCACCCAGGAGATAGAAGCAGGCAGAACCCCCAGGGGAGGGAAGGACTCCCTGTTCAGTCAGTGCAGTTTAATCAGGATAAATCCTGGCCAGTGAGAGATCCTGTCTCAAAAACTGAGGTAGATGTCCTGAATCGGGACATCAGGGTTTGCCTGCTGGGCTTTATATGCACCGGTGTGCACAAGCATCTAAACATACACACAGACTTACATACACACATGCATGAATGGGCATGCACACACAGATTACAGATAGCAAAAGGAGAAAGGAAAAGGACGAAGGCAGAAATCCAGACCTGTCAGGGCTGGAATGTAAACACTCAAAGGTAAGCTAAATCCTTTTCCATGGTTAGGACAGAGCTTGAGGACAAAGACACAGAGCTGATGTTATGCCTGACAATTCTTTGCAGTCTCCAGAGAGCTGGATGACGAGGCCTTGCCTCACTCCACGGCCTTGGACAAGTCTGCTCCTCTCTTGGTACTAGAGGTAGGGAGATGTTTCTAAGCACCTTCCCTGTTCTCGTAGGGCAGGACTCAATAGGGGGTAGATCCAGTCTACGAAGCTCTTCAGTACCTATTTAACCACACAGGCCTGAGAGGGGAGAGAAAGGCCCTGCACATGGCCACACGGAAGTCCAGCCACGCTCCCTCCCTCCGGATTGGCACCCACCATCGTCTTCATAGTACCAGTCGGGGTTCTCGGGGGAGGTCTTCGTGACACTGGCGTCTTTGTCTGGACTGGACTGCTCGTAACTGTAGTAATAGTCATCGGGGGTCCAATCTGCAGGGGCAGGAACAGGACAGAAGACACCCTAGTCATTAGGCCTAAGGAAGTCATCCTTGATCTAGGGGACCACCTCTTCCCTGAGAGCTCAAATTCTTTAAAGAGGAATTATATTTCTTTTCATCTCTCCCTGGCAACACAGGAAGAAGACAGGAGGGTCAGGCTTGGTGATGTGCAATTTGGGAGATGTTATCGTCCAACAAGGCAGTACTGGTATTTGAATGGTAGCACCTGGAGGAGACCAAGTCTCAACTTTGCACTAAGTGTGACCTTGTCTATGGCTATTTTACTTTCCAAGCTAAGTTTCTCAGCTCTCAACGGCAGGGAGAAACAGCCTGTGACCTCCAGGTCTTCACATGTCTACACAGGGTCTACCAGGGAGAGAGCACATGGTGACATCATAGTGAGCGACGTAGTACTTCCCAGTGAGACTTCATTAGTTATCTTATCTTGATGAATTCAAAGGCACTTGTCCCTTTCCTCTTGGGTTAAGCATCTCTCCGTTGTTCCTACAGGGCATTTAACAGCCAATCTTTACTGAACTTTTACTGGGCCTGTTCTAAATGTCTGCAGGCACCTTCTTATTTATCCACATAAAAATCAGGGAAGCTGGGGCAGGGATGTCGCTCAGTTGGTAGGACCTTTATACGCAGATCCCGGTTCTTCATGAGCAGGTGGAACACTGTAATCCCAAATGTCTTAGCTCCCTTCACTGTGCCAGCTATGAAATAAAGATACCCCAACAGATCCACTTAAGGAAGGGAGGGTTTATTTTGGATCACAGGTTAGGGGTACAGCCTCCCATGGTGGGGAAGTCAAGGTGCCAGGTGGCTGAAGCACTTGTCTCATCGGATTCGCAGTCAGGAAGAATAGAGGGATGAGTAGACATTAGCACTTGGCTTGCCTTCTCCATTTTAGACAGTCTAGGTCTGAAGCCAGCAAACGGTGAACTCCCCTCAGTGAACCCAGTCAACATATCCTCTCCTTACATTCATGTGCAGAGGGAAAAATACCCCCCCAAGTGTGCCTGGAGGCTGGTCTCCTAGATGAGTACAGAAGTTGTGCTGACAATTGGCACCATTGCATCGGAATCTACGAGGTAAAGGCCAAAAGGAATCAGGCGTTCAAGCCACCCCTGACTGTGGAAAGGGTGAGGCCAGGCTGGGATCGATGAGACCCTGTCTCAAAATAATCTGGAAAATGTATGCCCACTGGGCCTAACATTGTGGTATCTGAGGCCCATGGAGAACAGCAATGTGCCCAAGGTCCCATGGCTGATTCACAGCCAGATTTAAATTAAAGTTAGTCTCAGTACAACCACCGTGTCTCTCTAGTTCAACAGTGCTCAATTGCTTGAAATGGTTCTTTCTATTGCTTTAACTGGCTCCTTACACACACACACACACACACACACACACACACACACACACACACACACACACACACACACACAAGAGAACATAACCAATCATCCCCACTGAATGTCTAGCCTGCTGCTTAACAGCCCTCACTGTTCCTGGACCTTGGTTACCAATGGAGACAGAGTGCCGCGATGCCCAGAGATGGAAAATTCAGTTACATTGGACTTTGAGTCAAACGTGTGTGTGTGTGTGTGTGTGTGTGTGTGTGTGTGTGTGTGTGTGTGTGTGAACTTGAGCTCTTGGTTACATGGAGTCTCGGAAGATGCTGGAAGCCCTGTGGCTGGCGGAGCAAAGTTTAGAACAGGGAGAAAGTTGAGTTCATTTTGCCTTTTCCAGCTGATGAGGGGATGGCAAGTTGGCACAGGAAGCTGGGAGGAAGCGCTCCACCATCGAGACATATGATAATGAGGCAGGATTGAATGCAGACACTTGACTGGAAAGGCAACCCAGGCAGCGATGGTGAGGAGGATGGCTCTCTATCCGAGCCTGATTACCAAGCACACTGCCTCATGTGTCTTCCCAGCGTTCTGTAATAGTCTTTATATCTGTGGCTTCTGAAAAATCATCTTTGGGCACAGTGGCTGTTCTATATTTCTCATTAAAAGTGGAATTGTCTTTTTATTTCTTCTTTTGAATATGCCAACATTGGTTCCTTGGCCAGGTTTCGCCTCACTTATCTGAGTGCCAAGTCAAGACCCTCTTTGCTTGCTCATTAGTTTCCAGTGGCTGCTTCTCCCCCGCTATGAAAATGTCCCCAGAGAAGGCCACCTTTCCAGGGATGAGGCTCTAGGTTGAAGATAAGGCCACAGTCTTCCAGAAGCAATAAACTTTCCTTCCATAAACATAATAAAGTAGGAAAGGGGTGGGGGAGACGGGAATAGAAAACTGTTTTCCTGAGTTAGCTGCGAAAGATTCCAAACTGACATTTGAAGGAGACAGGGTTGATTGCCACGTTGATTTATCTCTGTCTCCACTGTCGGACTCGTTTTGCTTTTCTTACAGGTGTTTACAGATAAGAGTCTTTCGGGGGCTCACTGAACCCCTCTAATATAGTCCCACAAATTGGAGGGCAGATTGGCTAATCTTGACTGTGCTATTAAGGATTCCGGGGGTGGTGGTGCCTGGAGAGATGGCTCAGCGGTTAAGAGCATGGACTGCTCTTCCAGAAGTCCTGAGTTCAGTTCTCAGCAACCACATGGTGGCTCACAACCAACTCTAATGAGATCTGATGCCCTCTTCTGGTGTCTGAAGACAGCGACAGGGCACTTATATATGACAAAAAAGTAAGTGCATAAATACATAAATAAAAAGTGACCCTGGTCTTAGTTTTAAAGGAGGATTCCCACTCCACACCCCTTCTTTGTGGTTAGGGAGACGCTCCATTGCAAGGTGCTTTCTACACAAGCTTGAGACCCGAGTACAGATGTCTACCACGTATGTATGTAAGAAGACCATGGTGACATATGCCTATAATTTTAGTGCTTCCTGGGGTGGGGTCAGGGATGGGAGCTCTTGGGATCTCCCAGCTACTACTCTTCCTGAGTTGGTGAGATTTGTGTCCAGTGAAAGATTCTGTTAAAAAATAGCCGGCAAGTGAAAGATGCCCTCCATTAACTGCAGTCCTCTACATGTGTAGATACATGCAAACACATAAATGTGTGCATGCTTGTACACACAAGTACGTACACACACAAACATATAAAATCACACGAAGCACACACACCTACACATGCACACACCACCCACATGTACAAAACTCAAACACACAGGTCTGCACACGTGCACTTGCCACTCACACATTTAAAGAGCATGAAACAGAGGTGAGGGTCCCGGGGAGAGGTGGACTCAGCAAAGGCTCCAGATCACCAGGGAAGGAGAAGCCACTCAGTTAGGGGGCCGCACAAGGATGCTACCAAGGCCTCTCCATTCGGGCAGACCCCCTACCTCTACTGTAATGTTGACACTCCCTCTCACTGGATGTATGAACGTAAGAAGAACATGGTGACACATGTATGCACAGTATACAGTGAACCTACAGAGGATGACATGTTATGCCAGGTGGTGGGAGGCACTGTGGACCACAGAGTGTTATAAAGTTAGACCAACAAGAGTGGGATGTAGCCTTGTCCTAGAGGAGCCTCCAGTGTGAACCGTCTTGAGGAGACTGAGGGTGGTGTAGGGGAAGAGTGGGTGTGGCCACATGGAAGCCTGGCGTCTTCGCTTTCAGTACTGGATATTTGACTTGGTTTGAGCCAATCTGATGATATGAATGCCCCAATTCTCCAGCCTCCTGCCTCTCTTCTCTTGCAGTAGGACTTACCAGTTCATTTTAGCCAGAGATGGTTCACGTCCCACCTCTTGGTTCTTTGCTGACTTTGGGATTGGCTCTAAGGTTGACCCCGAAACCTCATTGTCCTTTCCCCTTCTGCCTTCCCTTCCTTCCTTCCTTTCTTCCTTCCTTCCTTCCTTCCTTCCTTCCTTCCTTCCTTCCTTCCTTCCTTCCTTCCTCCTCCTCCCCTGTTCCTCTTGCCCACTTTCCTGGGCCCCACTGACTCCCGTGGAAATAGTCTGGTCTATTTTGTCACAAGAGTCAACAGCGTGCCCAGATGAATCCCAGACATGGGGAAGCCAGCAAAATGAGATGGCAGACCAACCTCTAGATGGCTGAAAGTGCAAGGAAATCCAGCTAAGATCAGCTAGACCTGGTCTAGACCAGAGAGTGCAGATTAAACTGCACCCAAGGACTTAATACCCAAATACGTGCTATTGATGGACATCTCCAAGGTAGGGTTATAACAACAACAGACACACAGGCTTGATTGACACTGGGTTGCTCATGGCGTTGCGGGTTAAGATACAGGGGCATTCCTCACTAGCCTTGTTAACTGCAGGGTATGAATGTCTTGACTGGAACTTCTTTGTCTCACTTGGGCCTTAACACATCTGTCTGCTTTGTTTCCTCAAATCTTAAAAATGAGGCTGCCTCTGCTCTGTCTTCCCACCGTGCCCAGCATAGAGCCCAGTGTATTGTTGCCATGTGTGACCGATGGAGTCTACCTGCGACCAAACCTCCTTGCCTTCTGATTGGCCCAGCTTGAAGCAGCATGAGCAGGGACCTTAGGAAGGACATAGGTGAGATTCATACTGGAAAAAAAATCCCACGATCTTGTTACTAGTCTATAAAGTTGTCTGATTGTTTTCTTGGTAGAATGGGATTATCATCTGACAGGAAATCTGGTCCAGCTCTGGTAGACTGGAGAAAACGTCTTTGGAGACATAGTTGGTAAAGTGCCTTTCTTGAAAGGAAGGGAACCTGAGTTCAACCTCCAGAATCCACATTTTATAAATCAGGAGTTGGGGTTACAAACTTATAATCCTAGTGCTGGGAAGGTAGAGACAGTGTGATCCCTGGGGCCACTGATAAGCCTACTCAGACCACTGTTGAGTTCCAGACCTGTGAGAGACCCATCTCAGAATCCTCAGAAAGTTGTAGATCAGGTAGCTTGGCATGTGTGGCAATGAATATTACTGTGCCTCAAGCACAGGGGTAGACAAGGGCCAACTCCAGAGGTTGCCCTCTGACCTCCAGCACTGCAATATGTGTGCAATGCCTTCATACATACATGGACGTACATATGTGTAATGTCACATGCACATGTGTGCAGCACATGCAAAGTGAGTTAGTGAGGAGGGAGGGAGGGAGGAGAGAGAGAGAGAGAGAGAGAGAGAGAGAGAGAGAGAGAGAGAGAGAGAGAGAGAGAGAGACTGTCTCAGGAACTGTGCCTGAGGTTGTCCTCTAGAGTCCCACGGACATGCATGCACCCATACAAAGACTGATTTGGGTTTAAACTCAGATCGCTCGAGACTTCCTCTGAACTGCTGAGAACCTTGGGAAGAAAGTGTGACTCTTGGAAGCATTTTACATTATGCATGAAAAAGAAATCCTATGGCCTTGCTCCTTTACCGGAGTCTAGGTAGAAATAACTGTGCAGAGTGTTAGGAGTATTCCGAATTAACACAAATAATTCTAATGGTAGGTTACTGCATATTCAATATTCAACACTTTCTGTGTGTCAGATACTCTCCGAAGCTGTGTAACTGTCAATCTCCTCGGTGAAGGTGATCATTATTTGCATTCTACAGCTCAAAGCACTGAGGCAGAAGGGCATCCACATCCGGGTTCATCTAACTCCAAGTCCTGTGCTCCTCATGAACCTGGCATCTCGTGCGCGGTTCAGGTAAGAAAACCTTTGGCCTTTTGGCTTTCAGACGGTGGCCTGCTCAGGAAGTCTTCAGCTAGCACAGGCCCCTCGTTCCTTTCCAGGATTCCTGTGGTCCGTGGTGAGGGCCTCTTGGAAAGAGCTCTCGGTTGGTGCTGTGGGAACTCCACAGCTGCTCTGCTAAAGGAGTTTGCCAGATGTGTGGAATGGAATGAAAAATCCCTGGAATGTCATCCCGGGTGGCTTCATCCATCACTGTGCCACAGCTGGCTCCTCTGAGGTGCCTCCCCCAAGCCCCAGCCCTGTCGGGCTGCCTGTGACATTTCCAGTCCTTGCTGGCAGGCAGCAGGACAGCTGATGGATGGGCACAGCCTGTGGTGCTGGGCAGAGCCAAGCCGGCTTTGAAGATGCATTTCCGCGGGCCTGCAGGCTCTGTGTCACCTGCTTCGGGGAGATGGGCAGAGCTTGTACTGTTTGATGGTCACCTCCTCTGCTACACACTGGGGACTGGGACCTTCTGCTCCAGCAAGGCCCTTGCCATGTCCTGGCACTGGTAAGACCAACCGAGGAAGCAGGTTGCCTGAGGGCTTGAGAGAGGCGTCTCTTCAGCATGCTGCTGTCTGAGGGGAGCATGGAGCTGATGAATCTCATCAAAGAACAGCCCCACGTGAGGATACGCCTTAAATCTGACGTCCTCAGTCCACAGCCAGAGGCCATCTGGAGATAGGCCCTGGCCAGGGCCAACCGGCTTCCATTGCTCCCTGACTCTCAGACCTTATCTGTATCGCTCTTGTAGGGGCTCAGTCCCACGCTGTTCACTCTTCCCTAAGTTGCTTTCCAACTTAAGTCTTTGTCTTAAATGCCTCTGGTGTTGGGGCGCTCCCTCCTTCTTCCCAAGAGCCCAATCAAAGTTTAGATAGTCCAATGTTAGGAAATTCTGTCTGTCTGTAGGCCAAATGATGCCTTGCTTTGTAATCTAGTCAACTAGAGCTGTATGGACACACTGAATGAACCCACTCTTTTCTTCAATCAGCTCATTGCCTAATTCCAGAACGTCATGTGCAGCATTCTGGAAGACAGTGGTAGAGTGCCTTGTGAAGATTCTTCTTAAATCTTTCTTTTTCCTGTGTGTGTGTGTGTGTGTGTGTGTGTGTGTGTGTGTGTGTGTGTGTGTGATATGGGCATGTGTGTGTCTGTGTGTGTGTGTGTGTGTGTGTGTGTGTGATGTGTGTTGTTTGTGGATGGGTGTGTGTGTGTGTGTGTATGTGTGTGTGTGTGTGTGTGGTGTGTGTGTGTGTGTGTGATATGTGTGGCATGTCTGTGTGTGGTATGTGTGTGTGTGGCCTGTGTGTGTGTGTGTGTGTGTGTGATATGCATGTTATGTCTCTGTGTGGTATGTGTGTGTGCAGTATGTTTGTATGTATGGTATATTTGTGAGTGTGTGTGTTATATGTAGCATGTGTGTGTGTAGTATGTGTGTGTGGTATGTGAGTGAGGTATGTTTGTGTGTGTGTAGTATGTGTGTGTGTGGTACGTGAGTGAGGTATGTTTGTGTGTGGTACATTTGTGTGGCATGTGTGTGTGTGTGTGTGTGTGGTGTGATAGTGTGTTTAGTGTGTGGTGCTTATGTGCATGCAGTTTTGCACGTCTGCGGGCATGTGTATGTATGTATGCACATGGGTGCATGCACATGTGGAAGACAGAGTGATCAAGAATCATCCTGAATTGTTTTCCACTTTGCTTGCTGAGGTAGGGTCTCTCAGTCAAACCCAGAGTTACAGCTAGTCTCACCAGCCGCCTGCCCCAGGGATCCCTGCTCCCACCTTCCAAGGTGAGAATGACAAGGGGACACCCTGTCCATCTAGCATTCTGTGCCTCATGCTTCAAGGTGAGCACTTTACTCACGGAGCCATCTTCCTGGACCATAAGGACACTCTGGACACCTGAAACCGAGGTGCTTTGACACTTCTATGCCTGTGTCTCTCTCCTCGTCACCCCATAGCTTCTACAGCTATGTCTTATGGTCTTTCCACCTCCCTTTACTGATGTCAGAACAGGGTGATCTCGAGGCTGGAGAAACGATGCCCTTCCAGCCTTGGCCTTGGCTCCTCTCTGAACTCTATGAGTGCCAGGAGTCTAAATTGGGGCCTCTGAGCCTTTGCGTCTTTCTGCCTTGCTCTGGGGAAAGATGCAGAGTCCCTCTATGGTCCACGCTCACCTAGACACATGCGTCTATTCTATCCCATGAGCACATGGGGCGCAAGTCTGGGTCATCTGCTCTGAACTGCCGCTGTCTCTCTGCCCATCCAGCACTCTGTCTTGGAGAAGGTTGATGGTGGATCAGGATTTGCACCAAGGAAGCTCGAATCACATCTCTCCAAACACAGGCTGCCTGCTCCGGTCTTTTGATCGTGACCAACCCAGTCCCTTACCTGTGGGAATGTCTGCCTTTGCTCTCTTAGAATAGTGAGGAGTTTCTACCCCAAACCCAGAGCAGGCTGAAGGGTGTTATACTGTTTGGTCCACTGTAGTATGTCACTGGGCAGAAGAAACAGAGAGGGTTCAAGGTGACAGGGTGAGTCTGGGAGAGACAGGGCCTGTGAGGAACCAGCCAGTCCACTGGGCATGTCCGATACTCTACAATCTACCTGGATGCAATCGTTTTGTGGGGCTGTGGTTGTTTGTTTGTTTGTTTGTTTTGGGACAGGGTCTCTCGTAGTCTACCGTCTTCAAACCTGCCATGAAGCTAACGCCGTTCTTGAACTCCCGATCTCCCACCTCCATTTCCCGGGTGTTGGGACTACAGGTGCGTCCACCATGCCTAGTGTTGAATGCAATCCTAACACCAGGCCAATGCCGGACATGGCTTCCACCTCCGGTCTACCTGACTCTCGGTGCTGTGTGCCTTGTTATCAACCTGAGACTTCCTATGGAGTTTCTGGAAACCCTAAGCCCAAGTACAGTAGTGGAGGTGGTGGTCCTCGACGGGCAACAGCCTGTCTGGTGTCTTGGCTTCCCTGTGGGGAATTGCTTGGCCACATTCTTTCTCTCTCCAGTCACGAATGGACAAGGAACCAGTTGCTTCCCTCATCTGGGCCTCGGTTCCTTTCTCTGTAGTTTCTCCCTTAGATGGCAGAGACCGGCAGCTCAAGGCTGTGTGGAGGGCTATACAGCCTTAGTGTTTCTGGGTAAATTCTCAAGGGTTTCCGGGATGCCCTGAAACCAGCGGAGTCCCAAGGCCCTGTAAGTGCTGCTATACTCTGGCCCTCGGCTGGTGGAAGCCTGGGGTGAGGCCACACTCACCTGGGTCTGGAGGTGCAATGAAGGGCATCAGCGAGAGCTGAAAAACAAAAGGGCACAGTGAGTGTGTGACGGGACCACAGGCTCCTTCCTCAGATGCCCTCGGCCAGAAATCACCACTCCCCAGACACGGGCATGCCGGGAGTCTGCTGAGGGAGACTATTGGACGATACGCCCTCTCCCATGCGCACATCTTGACCCTTCCTCTCTGCAGACTCCTGTCCCTCGCACATGCCTGTTGGGACATGGCAGCCCGGGGATCTCCGCAATATTAACTGGGCAGTTGCTCCTGGATCATGAGTGGCATGGCTGCGTTATGTTCCCATGACAACCCCGTTAACAGAGGAGGACACTTAAGACTTATGTTCTAGTCTAAGACATTCTTGGGGTGACCGCCCCTGTAGATTGGGAATGGGCAAATGCTTAAAGCTCTCTAGAGGTTTCCCAGTGTTCCTGGAGTAAAATACAAACACCTGCCCTGACATGCAAACCTCTTCCCATGCTCTTCCCTGCCCCTAGAGAACAGCTGTCACGTCTGGCTTCAGACGGGATCAAGCCTGGCCCCTCCCACCTGAGCCTCTGCACTGATAGTTCCTCAACCAGAAACCCTCTTTCACACTCTTGACCAAGTCTCAGTACAGAGGCCCTGTCAGAACAGCACCTCACCCCCATTCATTTCTTCTGTGTGTGTGTGTGTGTGTGTGTGTGTGCAAGCACACACACATGTGAACACACGTGTGCAGGTGGACATGTGTGAGGACATCCGTGTGCACAGGTATGTATGCACTTGTGTGGACACACATGTAGAAGCCAAAGGCTTGGCTAGACTGGATGGCCAACAGGGTCCAGAGATCATCCCGTCCTCAGCTCCCCAAGGTTGAGACTCCAAGCATACACTACCACAGGCCACATTTGTACATGGATTCTAGGGCTCTAGTGCAGATCTGTGCACTTGCACTGAACTGTCTGTGATAACTCCCCGCTCAGGTCGTGGTTTTCTGTTGCACCTTAGTGGGAACTGGGCAGTTGTCACATTACAGAGAAAGTGAAAGGACACATTGGGATGCAGCACAGTGAGGATGTGGTGTCATTAAATAACATCCTTGGTAGAAATGTGTCCTCGGGGGTGGAGTGGGTCCCCACTCTGCTTTCCAGATCACAGGCCCTCCACAGGACACCTGTCTGGACCCCCTAGATCTCAACACCACTGAGATGACACTGCCCTAAGAGCAAAGGACGAGGGCTGGCTATTCTAGCTCAAGTGCAGGGTGTGACGCCGGGTTAGGGTATTGTTGAGATCACTGGGGGACCTAAATACAGATGCATTAGATAATGTCATGATGTCAGTGTCCCTGCTGAATTTCCCAAGAGTGGATGGGGACATCGCACTTCTGTAGGACAGCGTCTTTAGAGATGGGTTAGGGTGCTGTCTGCCCTCTATTTGGAAATGACAAGGAAACAAACAAAGGATACTCAGGAGAGTGAGTGCAAATGTGGGGGAGACAAAGTGCATGGGGGAGGGGCTCCTAGCATCTTGTCCCCTTTTCCTTAGGTTGGAATAGGAGGAAAGAGACAAAAAGGAAGAAGGGAAATGCTCCCTGGAGTGTGTCTCTGTTTAATTACCTTGCGGTTCTCCACCCCTGTTTTTATAGGGAACGAGATAGGGACATGTATTTCACTGGAGGTGGGGAGGGGTATTCTTAGGCTTAGGGAAATGAGAGTGTTATGAGATGCCAGAAGAAAGGCTGGGGGTCCCTGGAGAGTGATTCCACCTCCGGTACAGCCAGTGGCTGCCCCTTGGATCTGGTTCTCTGCTCAGTCCCATCTCCCCCATAGAACTTGTGGGAGACCCATGGTGTGTGTCCCTCCCTACATAGGAAGATAACACTTCGGTTTTTCAGTTCGAGCTGACTAGGATGGGCAGGCCTCGCTGCTGCCAGCCCTGAGTAGTGGGCAGGGCAGGAGAGACATCTTTTCTGAGCCAGCAGAGAGAAGCCCTATGTCACTTGTGCCAGAGTTTCAAATCTTGGCTACACAGGGAGTCCGAGGGACAGCTGCTGTTGTTCTACTTATAGCCAGCAGGTGGCAGACATGTCCTTTCTAGGCATGGCCGCTGGAGGAATTTAAACTGGAAATAGGCTTCCCAGCAGAACCAGTCTGGCCCCCTTGGAACCCACCTGTCCCCTTCCCCATGACTACACACACACTTGTCCCCTTCCCCATGACTACACCTTCCCCATGACTACACACACACACACACACACACACACACACACACACACACACACACACACACACACACCCTTCCCTCCAGCCCTCAGCTCCTGCAAGGTCTGTGTACTCCTTGCCTGACTCTGCTTCCACTCAGGGAGAGGCTGTGGTGGCAGATGGAGGCACCCTGACACCTGGTTGGTATCCGGGTATCTACATACTAACCCCCCTGAATCAGAAGCAGGCAGAATAGATACCATCTGTCTCCTTCTCCCCACAATTCTATTCTGATCTTCCTCAGGCAGGAAATAATAGGAGAGCCCTTCCTCCTGGGACTGAAGAATCCAAAGATGAGACTCAGTGGAGGAAATGGTGTGTGTGAGGGAATAGCCAAGAAGCAGATGAGAAAACTCTCTGCCGAATCATGAAGAGCTGTCAGTGAGCCAGGGGTGGTGGTAAAATGTTCCATATACACTGTCTTGATTATTCCCCATGGCCCTTCACCATTCCAACGCCGTAATTACCAACCTTCGCCCAAAACATTAACATGGCCTCGGAATATGAGTGTCCTATGTCCATCAGAGTCCTGGTTCCTAGCCACCAGGGAGAGAGATTAGGAGGTCACCGCGTGCCCGCACTGCAGTAGAAGGACGGAGACTGTCCTAGTTTGGTTTCTCTTGCTGTGGTCAATATGACCAAGAGCCACGTGGGAGAAAGGGTTAACTTGTCTCACATGACCCCATTGTTGGCTATCACTGAAGGAACTGGAGGAGTAGAGGCAAAACCCATGGAGGACCGTGCTTGCTGGTCCCCATCACACATTCCGGGTTGGTTGCTGGTTTTTTTTGTTTTGTTTTTTGTTTTGTTTTGTTTTTTACATCTCCCAGAACCATCTTCCCAAGGATGGAACCATCCACAGTAAACTGTTTCCCCACAGCAATCAACAGTCAAGAAAATGCCACGCAGACTTGTCCACGGGGCAATCTGACCAGGGCGGGGGGATTTCTCAGCCGAGGGTCCTTTCTCACAGGTGACTGTAGTTTGTGTCAAGTTGACAGAAATTACCCAGCACAGAGAAGACAGAGGGCTCTTCAATCCCAAAGAAGCAGGTTCGGACCGAGGTGAGAATACCAAAGACCCTGTTATTGGGACACTGCATTAAAGTTCTGTCTAGAAAGGTCTAGGCTTGGGAGGTGGCAGTGGGAACCACAAGGCCACAGTGGCAGCTGGGGAGAGCATGAAAGGGTGTCTCAGCCAGTCCACTGTGGTGAACACATCTCAAGAAACATCTTTGCTAGTCATACGGAGTGTAAATCGCTGCCCATTTCTCCCTTGACCTCCGTTCCTGGTTTCAGTGCGATTTAAACAATACCCACTCACAACTGGCCAGTCTCTCTTAAAGGACTGGGCACGGTCACCTCTCCAGAGTGGAGAGAGAATGGTCAGCCATGGACTTAGAACAACTAGGACTACTCAGCTCTGAAGCCTGGACACATCCCTTCTCTCCGTTATTCTGGTTGTGTGTCCCACGATGGGACAGGTGGCAGGTCTGCCTGTGTTTCCTGAGATCTCCTGTGCGGTTATCTATCCACAGTCGTACCTCATGCTCCTCCCACTGGGGATGGCCGAGCTTCCCGTTCCTCATCTGCAACAACGCTTGCATTCATTACATTTGCATTGTCCTGGCCAAACACCTAGCAAGCAATTTAAAAGAGGGGGGGTTCATTCTTGCTCGAAGTCTGTCAGGGTGGCTGAGGCAGTGTTGTCTCTGTAGGGGCAGAACCTTGCACACGCTTTGAGCAGATCCCAGCAAGAGCAGAGAGTGGATATACTTGGCCAGAACTAGGGCTAGTCTATAATCTTCGATGGTTGCCTCTCATGGTCTGTATCAACCAGGTAGAGCCCATGTCTCAAAGGTTCTGTTTGTAACCTTTCACAAAAATATCACCAACTAGGGGACAAGTGTTCAAAATGAGCCCACAGGTCTGGGGTGCACTTCACATCGGAACCACACTTGTTACTTTCTATTGGAAGAAATGATTGAGATTGGTGGGAAGCCAACCATTTCTTTACCCACAAGCAGTCTCAGTTCTCTGGAATGTTCTCAGTGTTGCCTCAGTTGGTAGGCTCGGCATGGCCGTGCCTTGATGCTTAGGTGGGGAGGGAAGGCTTTTTGTGGGGCGGACACCCCAAAGGAAGGTACTGCAGATGGATTCCTTCTTGGAGACCTGCAGGGAGCCCTTTATAGAGAGGAGCTAGACAGGCTTCAAATGAGGGGAGGAAACTGACACCAGGGAGTGGCTCTTGAGAGATTTGGGAGGACTTTGGGGGCACACATGAGCTTATGGACTCTAGTTCCAACCCTCTGTTTCTAGCTCAGAGGGACTCCAAGAGATTCCCCTGCTACAACTGCCTAGCTGCCTGAGAGCTATGTTTCATGTGACAAGAGCAGGCACAGAAAGGCAGGGAAGACAAGAGAGCATTTCTGGATCTGGATCACTTCGGTTTAAAGTCTCTAGGTTTCACACTGTAGTGCATAGGGACCCTGTGGAGACCTGGGATCTGCAGGATCCCATGGGTGCAGGTGAGGCCAGAAAATGCATTCTTATCCCAGGGGTTGGTGACTCTGACCTTTGCCCTTGTTTTTATTGTGTGTGTGTGTGTGTGTGTGTGTGTGTGTGTGTGTGTGTGTGTGTGTGTGTGTGTGTGTGTGTGTGTGTATGTGTACATGCATGTGGAGGGCACAAGCTGATGTCAGGTGTCTCCTGAATTATAGTCAGTTCTCTATAGCCCAGGAAACCGAGGGTTCATCCTTTTCCTGTACAGCTGTTGATTGGCGTCTTACCTCCGTTTCCTCAGTTATAAAGACTTCCTGGTTGGGGAAATGGTTTAGTCAGTAATGTGTTTGTCATGAGAGCGTAAAGACATGGACTCAATTCCCAAGAACCCACGTGGAAAGCTAGGCATGGTGGTAGCCTGTGCCTGTGGTCCCTCTAGCAAGGAATGGAGACAGCAGGATCCTTAGAGCTTGCCGGCCAGCCATCTTAGCTGAGCAGGTGAGCCCTAGACTCAGAGAGAGACCCTATCTCACGGAATAAGGAGGGAGCTTGGTATGGTAGCACAGGTCTTTAATTTTGGCAATTGGGAAGCAGAAGCAGATAGAGCTCTCTGGTTTCTAGGTTCCCTAGGGTTACATAGTGAGAAAAAAAAGAAACAGATGAAGAGTGACAGAGGAGGTATCTGACACCAACTTCTGGCCTCCATGTGCATGTACACTCATGCACATACACATGCATGTACACTTGTACACACATGCATATACACTCTAGTGCACATGCATGCATACATACTCAAGTACACATGCATGCAGTACATTTGTGTACACATGCATGCGTGTACACTCACATACACACATGCATGTACACTCATGTACACGCATGTATATACACTTGTGCACACATGCATGTACACTCATGTGCACATGCACATACACCCATGCACACATGCCTGCATGTGCCCTCACATACACACATGCATGTACACACACCCAGGCATGCATGTACATCCAAGTACACACACATGCATGTATACTCACATACACACTCAGGTACACACATGCATGTACATGTGCATGCATGTACATTCACACACACAGGCATGTACACACATGTATGCATGTACACACATATACATACACACAGGAAAGTAATAAAATAAATCTTAAAAAATAAAGTAGGCAAAGGTAAGTCTGTTTAACAAATGTATTAAGACATTAGCGTAGGCTGTGGCCGAATGTCTGAAGCAGATTCAGCCATGTCTGAAGTTTAATTACTTGGTTGTCTGGCATGACTGATTCTTCTGAAGGGAAGCTTCCTGGGCTGAAGAGAGGCTACCAGGAGGAACCAACTTCACCTCTTAGTGGAAGCCGGAATTAAGGTGGCAGTCTAGCCTGACACCTCTGGATCCACATCAAACAGACCTGTCATCCTTAGGGTAGAGCCTGTTGTGACCACCCACCGATGTCAGCTTCCATACACATCTTGAAACTGGCTTTGGGTAGATGTGTTTCAGTCCAGTTCTCTGACCTGCCGTGGGCGCCATCTTGGACAGGTTACCTTGTCTCTGTAGCTTCTTCATTTACGAAATTGACCATGGCCCCACCTCATGGGCTTGTCAGGAAGTTCAAACCACAAGAAGTGTGTGGTAAAAGCCAGTAAATGTTGGTGGCACTGTTACGAGATATCAGTGTCAACAAGTTTATATTATTGCTGCTACTTTCAAATTACTCAGTGTGCAGTGTGGGAGGGGTGGGCCCAGGAGAGCCCTCTCAGCACTGAGTCCTCCAGGACCTCCTTTGTTGGGTCGATCACAGGAAGTCACACAGCCCCTCCCTCGCTGCTTTTCCCTGGGATCTTTGCCAAACCCTAAGCCGGGAAACTTTGTTATATTAATTATGAAGAGAAAACATGTTTTATTTAAAAATCCCGGCTGCTGGGTTTTCTGCCATGCTGTTTCTCTGTGACAGCAGAATTCCTTTTGCATCTGGGAAACCCTAATGCATTTAGAATATAAATATATCCGTGCTTACACACACATGTGACTCCAGCGACCTGATTTCCCTAAATACCAGTGTACACTGCAAAGCCAACGAGATGGACTCCTGCTTGCAATCAAGTTCTTGTCTTTTTGGGATTTTTTTCCCCCCTTGAATTTACGAGAAGTTTTGGGGGGATTCAATCTCTCCCCTTTCCAGAAATCTTTGCCTGGATTGGAGAAGAGGGGACCCCCAGGTATGAAAAATCTGCATTCCATGGAGTTGGGGTTTTACCCCCAAAGGGGCTTGCTTACAGGTCCTACCCTGGAGCCCATGTGGATTTGAGTGCTGAGACTGGGGACTGGCTCATTCCAAAATGACATTACTACTTCACCATCTATGATGTGTTTGAGCAAGAACCATCTAAGTCTACCTCTGCGTGCTGGTCTCTCCTTCATCCCCTCTCTCCCCTCTTCCCCCTTTCCATCACCAATAAAGTGATGAGGGAAACAGAGGTGGTCCATAGGCATCGCCTCAGTGGTGCAGTGTGGACAGCAACGTGTGCTCGCTGTTACCAGAATATGCAACTTTTCTGAGACCTTGGGAATCAATATCTCTATTTGAGACGTTCCGCTTCTTAAACGCTGCCTGGCAACTCAAAGACAAAGAAAATGTACTGTGCTGTCTGACCTTCTTGACAACAAACAAGCAAAACTAGGCTGTGAGCAGAAGCGTGCACTCCAAGCTCCCAACGTGCACTCTCTCGTCTACACAGGCCATTTCTGTGGTTCCGCGCCTAGGAGGACTCCAGAAGTCAAACAGTACGGATTTGTAAGCAAACTGAGCATTTTGCCCACACGTCCCTTTTGTGCGGTAATGGAGAAACCAGCATCTTCATGGAAGCAGGACAGGGCTTACACGTATTGCTCTCTTGTTCTGACCCCTAGAGAGGTAGAATTTCATTGTGGTCAAGCCCAGTGTACTGCCCTCCCCCGCCCCAACGTTCTAAGAATCACTGTTGAAGAGATTTCTAAGACAGTGCCTGGCTTTTGGACAGCTGGGTGGTCTTCCTGTAAGGATGGGGGTCAGACAGACTCTGTCTTAGGTCTGGCACAAGAGAGTCCAGCAGCTCTGCTCTGGTCCTGTTTCTCCTCTGGAGACCAGGAATAATGTCACACAGCCATGCTGGGGATAGACCCTGAAAATGATTTGTAAACTAAGAAACACAAGGCAGTCCAGAGCAGGCATGGAGGATGCCTGGAGCTCACCGCCATGGAATCTGAGAATTAATTTCTAAATAAAGTCTCAGGCTGGGGTCAGGGAGATGCTTAGCAGGGAAAGGGGTTTGGTACCAAGTCTGACGATTTGAATTCAATCCCCGGATATCATAGGTAGAAGGAGATACCTGATCCTCACAGGTTGTTCTTCTGTCTACACACACACACACACACACACACACACACACACACACACACACACGTACGCCCATACACATGCACACACATATGCACATACACATGTGCACACACACATAAACAACATACACATACACACATGTAAACAACATACACACACATACACATACAATACACATATACACACATATGAACAACACAAGTATATATACACACAATTCTCACACTTAAGCAACACACACATATACACACACATACACACACATAACAACACACATACATACACACATATACACACACATACACACACATACACACACACATACACACACATGCAGAATGAAGATGATTATGATAAATGCGTTCTAAGAAGAGCCTCTGATGCACGTGACCCTAAGAACAATTAGCATGACGCCTACAGCATCACTGATGCTAAGACTCCCTTCTTCCAGCTTCAGAGGCACATGGAGCCCATTACTCCTTACCCTGCAAATGACCTTGTGTCTCTAGCAAGGTGGCTCCTGATACCACAAGCACCAAGAATCTTGCACTTAGGGACTCAGGCCTGTCCCCTAAAGGTTTAAAGCCTAACAGTGTCATTTCCCAGCTATGGGGATTGGGGCCATGTTATCCAGGTCTGTATGTGTAAAATGTGAATGGTCACAGTGCCTATGGCTTCGGGCTCATTTGGCAGTGAGCCAAGCCAGAGCAAACTTAGGGGCTAGCATTGGGGACTGGCTCTACCACGTGCTATCCATCATCATCACCATCATCACCATCATCACCACCACCATCACCATCATCATCATCATCATCATCATCACCATCACCATCATCATCACCATCATCATCATCATCGTCGTATTATTATTGATACGGATCTGGCTGCATAGGACAAGCTGGCCCATGTAGCTCTCTCTATAGTCAAGAGCAGCCTGGAATTCATAGTCCTCCTGCGCAGCTCCACCTCTTGAGAGCTGAGAGACAACTGGTTATTATTTTTAGCTATGTGTGTAGCAGAGGCCACTCAACCCTTCAGGCTATGTGGCTTTGTCCCGGATGAAACCCGATACTCTTCCAACTTGGCTACTTTGCCCCAGATGCAGTGCGCCAGCCGGTGAAACATGAAAAGACTTCTCAACCACCTGCTTGGCACACATCTGGGTAAGCAAACATGTGAAAACTGGGAGTCCTCTCTTTGGAATGGACTAAGTGCACTGCCCACAGGCTAGCCCTCATATGTTTTCTTTTATGCATTATTGACTTACAGTTTCATTGATAACCAGAACATTTCCCTGGATCTTACAAAAATCAAAAAACAAAAACCAAAACAACAACAAAAATAAACAGTGGGTGGGAAGGTTAGGTTGGGGGCTGGGACGATAGTATCCTTTTGCAAACATGAAACATTGTGTCAACCCTTCCTGCCTACGAACTTTAGGCTCAGTTGTTTTCCACGGTGTTCTCTCTGGGCCTCTGATAATTTCCACCGCCTCTTTGTCCATGTGGGATAGCTGCTCTTTCCTAGGCCCAGGTTCCCACCAAGGAATGACAAGATCAGATCACGGGGCTTGATAGCTCTCTATAATTGCAGCCACCACCCCACGGTTTGGGAAGACAACCCTTTTCTCCAGCAAATCACTTGGCCACTGAACCTGGGACTCTGGAAGGCGGCTGAGCTGGGTGTACTGGCTGACAGGTGAGGTGTAACCATTTCTCTGATGGACATGCTAGTAAGCGGGGCTGTAACTCAATTCCATTCCCTCGGGAAATACCTCAAAGGGAAATCCAATCCAAAAGTGCTTAACCGGCTACAAGAAGTTTTCAATGACTCCCACCCTCCCCAGCTCTCTTCCTCATCTCTTCATCAAGCAGGCTACGCTCTGAGGTTTTATACAGAAGTTACTCTCATTCTGGGCCCTTTCTCTGTGAACTGACTCTAGGGTGTGGATGGCTCCCCGTAAAGAGTTTGCCTACCCACACGATAAAGACCTTGGGTTTGATCAGCAGCAGCAACACCAAGGAAAACAAAAGCAGAAAGAAGGAGCCAAGGTTTACTGGAAGCCGCCATGTCTGTTCCCTTTTGTTGTCATGACCAAATGAGAGCAGTTGGTTTCTGGCGATTCCTTGGAGGCTCGGGGCACATTATTACAGCTGTGTATGCTGCGGTTGTGCTGTGACAAACTCAAGACTGTTCCTGGACCCAAGGCTCAACACTGAAGCCTCAGTCTATAGCCAGCATGAAAACCCCAGGAAACTACTCGCTGCTTAGATGGGCCAGCATCTCCACCTCATTCAACCCAGAGGTCTCAGTCCCCTGGTCAAAGCCTCCTTACAACATTTCCCTTTCTGTCTCCCACAAGCTCCCTTGGACCCTGACTAATTGACCTTCCCTGTCTCATCTACTGTGGGCATGGGGAAAAGAAGAGTAAGTGTTAACCACAAGGCTTCTCCACACATGAAGGCAGCTGAGTAAATCCTTTGCTGGGCTCCTTTCAGCCACCAGGGTATCCACCTTGTCCCGCCGAGGCCAAAGCTCAGGAGTTCTTGTCTTAGTGTCAGTCCCAGATGGCTAGATAATCTGACGTGTGAACTAAGGCTGGTACCCTAATCTATTCTCCTAGGGACAGAGTATGCAGCTTTCCACGACTTCTCAGAGGATTTCATCCATGCTACCGAGTAGTTGGACGCCCTAGTCACCTCTGTGGGAACGACTTCACGGAGGCTCTGCCACAAGAGCTCATGTCACCACGCACATGTCATTACGAGACGGACTGCCCAGACGTTCCGTGATACAGCCTGTGTAGCTCCTGTGGTCAGGACACAGGCAACTTGTCCTTTCCCAATTTAAGATTGTCCTTGCTTCTAACCCAGATGGTCTGATTTCTGCTAAAAACCCCCAGAGCCTCTCAATCATAGAGAGGTGAGGCGACCGCTTACCCCGATGGCTGAGTTCCCCACCAGGGCGATTAGCAGCAGGACGCGGAACACCAACATCACGACAGACATCTATGCGGTGGAAGGCGTCTCCGCTTGATCCCTCTACAGTTTCTCTTCTTGCCTATCCCTTTTTGGGGGTGGGGGGGGGGGGGGATGTCAGTCCCTGGGGATTCGGAACAAATGGAGAGAATGCAAATTATTAACTAGGCATCAAATACTGTTTAATGTTTCGCGAACCCACTATCTTCATTAAACAAACGGGCAACGTGGGGGTTGGGCAGAGTCAAGGGGTGCCTTGTCTGCCACAGGGGAAAAAAAAGTCTCCAAAGATAGCGGCCAAAATAAAGAGCCCCGTGGCTTGCGGGTGCAGGTAGGAGCTAGGGGATGCTCAGTGCTGTAGGTCTGGATGCACGGGCGACGTCTTAGCCACAGGATAAAGGACTCCAGATCGAGCAAGGACCTCTGCCACCCCTGGGGTTACTGCTAGATTTCTGATCTTCAAGTCTCAACCAGAACTAAGGCATGGACGGACCCCTAATAACGTCACACTTTATATTCATGAAAGATAAACTAAAGAATACCAAACTGTTATTGACAAACATTGATTCTGGGCCCTTTGAAGTGCTGCCCACGACAGCTTGTTGGCTTCAAAAGTTTTCTTTTTAAATCTCATTACATAAGGCTTTTACTTGTAATTATCCCCCCCCCCTTTCGTTGGAGATTTTCTTTGGGGATGGCAACCGTGGTGCTCAGTTTTGGGGACCATTGTTCTCAGTGTTCCTCACCTAGCAGCACAGGTTGCAGGCAGGCTACAGAAGCAGCGATAGCCTGGGAAGGATGGGTTCTTGTGGACTCAATCGATCTCCGCTAGAGCGGAGCCCACACTGTCTGAGCACAATAATCTATGTATAGGCTCCAGGAATCCTCCAGCCTGATTCTTCAATGTAGGCTTGAAACGGTGCCAAATGACTCACGGCTGACGCTCACTTCTCGCGCCCGCCATCCCACAGGGCACTCATGTCGCTCAGCCAGAGGCTGCTCCTCCCTCTAGAAGCTGGTGAACCCCACAGGCCCTGTCCAGTGCTGGGGCCTGAAGTCAAAGTCACTCACTAGGTGGGTTTTGCGCTGCAAACTTCACAAGGCCACCATGAGGACAACTTCTCCTACCTCGTCAATCTCCCGTCTCTCTCCGTCCCCTTAGATGGAATGTTCCTGAGGCTGAGGGAGATGACCGGTGAGCTCCCAAGGCGGATGGTCACTCGGTAGATTTATGTGGGGGGCACGAGCAAGCTGGACTTGTTTTTCTAGCAATTTTCCCACTTTTTAAAAATAACTACAGGTCTCCAATACATTGTCTCTTGAGTCCCCAGGGTTTTATTGTCACGATAAGGTGAACTGGACACATTTCTACACTACACTTCCTAGAGAGAATTCTCTGTAAGACAGGGTTCTTAGTTAATCTGGGCTTGGCTGGGGAGTTGAAACAGAGCCCCGATCTTCTCCCTCAGTGTCCTCTGGTGGAGGTCCCAGGTGTCCCCACTGGTCTGTGTTCTGGGCACTCTGGCTGTCAGGTTCGCATGTGTTGGGTTGCACACCCCGAATGGAGCCCTGTCCTGAGCCACAAGCTTGGGAAGCTGGTTTCCACAAAGCCACTCTTTCCACCCTCGGGAAAGACACACTCACAGAGTCCTGGCCAGGACGGGTCCTCTCTGATGTGCCCGGGGCTCTTGTTAACGGAAGCCACATGTGGTGACTGAATGGACATGACTCATGTTTGCTCCTTGTCTTCAAAGCGACAGTCTTCTTCCTGCTAAGCCTTCCGTGTGGAGAGACAGCAGCCCGGGAGAGGAGATGGCAGCCTGGGACAGACAGACAGCAGCCTGGGACAGACAGACAGCAACCTGGGAGAGGTGGCAGCCTGGGACAGACAAAAACAGCAGCCTGGGACAGACAGCAGCTTGGGAGAGACAGATAGCCTAGGACAGATACACAGTGGCCCTGGACAGACAGTCAGCAGCCTGGGAGAGACAGAGACAGATGGCAGCCTGGGAGAGACAACAGCTCGAGGGAGACAGACAGCAGTCTAGGAAAAATGGCAGCCTAGAATCAGAACAGGCCTCCTGGCCACACCTACCCTCTAACTTAGGGCCAACCATCTACTTTCTCAGAGCTTCACTTTCCCCACCTGTAGAATGGAAACCGTTTCCTCTCCATGGCATTACTGAGAGGTGTGCAGGAGAGGCCAGGCCAAGGACTGCGTGCTTGGTGAGGGGACTAGCAAGACAGAAGAGCTCTGCAGGACATGTTGCCTGTGACATTGAGACATCCCAGTGGGGCGGCCACCTCTTGGGGGAGGCCTGTCTTCTTAACTGGCCTCTCGGGAGGAAGGTGAAAAAAATTCCAAACAGTCCAGACAGTATAAATATTTCAGGTTGTTTCTGGCCACAGAGTTTCTAGAGCAGCTTCTCAGTTCTGCCACGAAGGCAGCCACGGGCCAGGTCAATGTCAAAAGCATGGTTATGTTCCAGAGTAAATGTAGAAGGAGCAGGGCCACACTTTCTCAGTGCTGCTATAGAAGGAGACACACACAGATCACACACAGTACTCCAGACAAGAGGGGAAGGGCCCTGGACTGATGTCACATGGTCTTCCTCAGAAAGCTAACCCAGAAGGCAGGTACCCTGGTTTCACTAGGGCTGAGCAGGGTTGGCCTTTGTGGGGTGAAGGATGAGAGCTCGCTGAGCCACTCAGGCTGCAAGCATTTACCAAGCACCTACCTTATGGGCAGTGATCTAGGGGATAAGGGGGAGAGTTACCATCTTATAGAGACTCTCACCCACTGACTGGTCTCAGGGTCTTCATGTCATCCCGGTAAGGACTCAGGTGTGGGGCAGAATTCTTCTCATTAACCTCATGACCCCTTTGTGTGTATAGCGTCCAGTCCCCTCCATTATCTTCCAGGAGCCCCCTTCTGGGAAGGGCAGGGGTTACTAACTTTTCTCTGCTCAAGGATCCTAGCCAGTCCATGTTTTCAGATGTGTTACATTCTGTGTGATGCTGGGGACTACCCAGAGCAGAGAAGAAAGACATCAATGTTTATTGGACAGCTTTTTTTTTCTCTCCAGGGACATTTACAAGCTCATGGGAGTCTGTCTTACTCCCGTGCAAGGGTATTTTGGCCAATTTTTCAGTTAGGTGGGACCCAGAGAGGCTAAGCGATTTGCTAAGGGTCGAACGGTGTGAGACAAGACCAGGATTCCAAGCCTTCTGTTTGCAGGAGACTCCTAGTCTTTGGGTACAGCACAGACTCTTGGGCATTCGGGTGTGTTCTCCATGAGCAAAGGTTACCTGTTTCCTATTCAGCAGCCATCTTTCCCTCTCACTGTTGCTTGTTGGGGTGGCCAGTCCCCAGGGTTAGTCTAAGAAGCATGTCTTGGTGGCAATAGCACCGCTAGGGTCTCAGGCTGGGACTCCTGGGAGACAGAGATGCTGAGATTTGGGCGTGGAGGCTTGTCGGGGTGGTGCTTGTAGGATACTGGGGCAGTGGGGGAGTCAGGTGAACAGAGGGAGGAGTTGGGTTGCACTAGTCCCAGCAGGGGTTTATTCTCTGGAAAGTTCTGGAGCCCTGGTACCCCTCAGAATTGTCCGACTGTGAACTGAGGAGCCAGGGCCTCTGCCTGACACACAAACACACAAATTAGAATTACCTGAGAGGAGGGAGGCTACCTGAGAGAATGCCTTCATAAGATCCAGCTGTAGGGCATTTCCTTAATTAGTGATTGATGGGGGAGGGTGCAGCCCACGGTGGATGATGCCACCCTTGGGCTGGTGGTCCTGGATTCTGTAAGAAAGCAGGCTGAGCAAGCCACGGGGAGCAAGCCAGTAAGCAGCACCCATCCATAGCCTCTGCTTCAGCTCCTGTCTCTCACCCTGTTTGAATTCTTGTACTGACTTCCTTCAACGAAGGACTGCAATGTGGAAGTGAGAGCCAAATAAACCCGTTCCTTGCCAACCTGCTTTTGGTCACAGTTTCATCACAGCAGTAGAAATCCTAAGATAGAAGTTGATGCTAGCTTGGTGGGGGTACTGCTGTGACAAGCCTGATCACGTTTTGGGGAGGATTGTGGATGGCTTTGGGACTTTGGACTAGAAAAGCCACTGAGTTGTTAAGAGCTCAGTGATGTTTTGTGGGAGCTTGGAAGGTAAGAATGTTGAGAGCAGTGCCCAGATGGAGGCCTGGCTTGTGCAAAGGCTTTTATCAGAGAGACGTTTGCTATTTTGAATCAAGAGTCTTTCGATTTGCTCAGCTGGAGCTGAAGAGTCAGCTGTAATTAACAAGAGACCAGCAACGCTGAAGTGAACATTTTCATTACTGGGACAATTGACGCCAGTCAGCTGGACCTAAGAAATCAGAGGTGATGGAGAAGAGGCCAGCACCACGGAGGTGAAATCTTCTGGGAAGTGTTTCCTCAGGGTCAGCACACCGAAGCCGCGTTCTGGAAGCAGCTGAGGTTGTACCTTGTGCTGGTTTTGAGGCATAAAAGGGGTCATGGACAGCAGCTGAGGTTTGGAACTGTGAGAGTCCAGGAAAGGCCATTAGTGAAGGTGTAGCCTTCGTGGCAGTTGAAGGCCCGGGACTGAAGGGGTCATGCAAAGAAGTTGAGGCTTGGCACCAGGAAGAGAATGTATGAGAGGCTATTGGCGAAAATGCAGCCCAGCTGCAGCAGAAGACCCCAGGGTTTTGGAGATGTCAGTGCCATGGTCTGGCCACCAATAAGAGCCAGCAGGAGCCTAGAAGACAAGCTGTGTGTGCTGCAGAGGGAAAGCCGGAGAAGTGACTGAGTTCCTTGGAGGAGCCCAGAAGATTGTGAGTGAATCCCAGGTGATTGGACATGGAGTTCTTTACACTGTTGGAGTTTGGATTTGCTGTGGCTGTGACCTGATCCTTCTCTCTTGAGGAAGGTATTTAATATAATTTTGATTTCTATAGAAGCCCACACCTGGAAGACTTTGAACCTGTAAGAGAGATTTTACATTTTTAGAGAGAATGGATAGTTTAAAGAGACTGAAAACACGATGTGTTTGCATTAGTAAAGAATGTCGTACTTGTAAAGTTATTTGCGTTTTTATTGTGAGATCTTGAGCATGAATGAGAAAGGAAAGGTTGACTCACAGTGATCTGTGTTCGTGTGTCAAGTTGACGAGGGTTCAGTTGTGCTGGCCAGTCTTGCGTCAACTTGATGCACACTAGAGTTATCTGAAAGGAGGGAACATGAAGTGAGAAAAACGCCTCCAGAAGAGCCATCTGGAAGGCACTTTCTTAATTAGTGATTGACCGGGGAGGGCCTAGCCCATTATGAATGGCTGTGCCTCTGGGCTGGTGGCTCTGGGTTCTATAAGAAAGCAGGTTGGGTAAGTTATAGGGAGCAAGGCACTAAGCAGCACCCTTCCATGGCCTCTGCATCAGCGTCTGTCTCCAGGTCCCTGACATCTTTGAGTTCTTGCCCTAGTTTCCTTCAATGCCGTGCTACAATGTGAAAGTGTGAACCAAATAAACCCTTTCCTCCCCAATCTGTTTTTGGTCACAGTGTTTCATCACAGCGACAGAAACCCAAACTAGGATAGTTGACGTTTAAATAAACATCCCCGGTCTCTGTATGGTCGAGTCAGAGATGGCTGAGGTCACAGGCATGGTCAGGTAGATTCATGGGCAGATGACAGATGTTCAGTAGATTAACCAGTACCCAAGAGAAAGCCAGGAATACTTGTTCAATATTGCCTTCAGTATGGCTGAGTCCCGATGGAGAAGGAGTGGAGAAGGAGACATCTGTCACAGTTTACACCCTACAGAAACAATGTTTCTAGGAGAGAAGTGGTTCTCTGCCCCCACGGACAATTCCTGGTTAATCCTGATTGTTAGGAAAAGTCATGATCTGACAGGTGCAGACCTTAGTTGGATGTACAAGATGGGAAAGCTCAAAGACACCGAAAGCCCTGAATTCCTGGTGGTGCTTTGGCATGGCCAGAGGATGTGTACCCTGCCGTGGAGCTGAACCAGGAGGCTGATAGATCCATGACAGCTACCCTTTTCTCCAAGACAAGTTTTGAACTCCCAGCACATGATGGTGCTTAGGCAGTACCAGTAAAAGGTTGGAAGGAGTGTCTTGGCTCTCCCAAGCTGGTCATCTTCAGGAGTACCAGCATATGTCGGCTTTAAATGCTTGAACTGTGTGTGAACAAGCCCCACATTCCTCCAAGGCCCTGCTTGATCTGGCTTCTGCCGACTCCACCAGCCGTGCTTTGCACTCTGTCACTTAATTAATTATGCTCTCCTTCTTGTCATATCGTTACCATTCCACTTAGGGCTTGCCGTGAAGCAACCATTGATACATATCTGTTGGATAGATAGGTGAGGGGTGGGAGATAAACAGATAGGTTATTTGGTAGAGAAATGGCCAGATGGTGAACAAATGAATGGGTGGGGGTAACTAAGAGGATGTATAAACGGGTGGGTGGATGAAGGGATAAAGTCATGGATAGACAGAGGGATAGATGGATGGGTAGATGAAAAGGTGATAGGCCGGTGAATGGGTGGGGCTTGTGGCTGGCTGGATAAATGGACAAATATATAGTTAGATGAGTAAATATGTGAATGGATGTATATATGGATAGATGTATGAATGAGGGATGGATAAGTGGATAGATGGAAGGTTAACGATGAACAAATGTATACAGGATGGATGGATGGATGGGTGGGTGGATGGATGAGTGGATGGATGGGGCAGCCATGCCTGATCAGAAGACAGCCGCCATCTTTTGGCCAAGGTTCATGAGCTCCAAACTGTGGCATGCTGCCCTTTGTCACATAGACTGTAGCTTGATGTCACTGGTAGTTCTGACTTCTACACACCACGGGCCTTGGAGAGAGACGGGAGCCCTGGTGTAGCCCAATCCAATGTGACATACACATTGTAGCTCCCTCCCCAGTACTTGACTGACCTGTTCACATTCCTGCCATTTCTTTAGAATTTCAGTGGGACTTCAATCTCCCCCCTCACGCTTCCAATTTCCTCTGTTCACATGGTGTCTAAGGCAGGGAGCATGCGTCCCCCCCTGGTGGCTCCCATCCCGTCAATCAATTCTGTGGAAACACAGCCTGCCTGCTTGGATCTGCTGTCTCACAAAGAGCCGTCACTTGGGCTGTGTGATGCTTCTGGTTCTCAGTGCCATCTTTGATTTATCAAACAATTTTTCCAGTTAAATCCTGCATTCGTTTAGCACCTGGAAAATCCTCTCCCTCCCATGAAATAGAAAAAAACCTCAAAGAGAGAGGGATCTAGAGATTTGGATGTGGAGACTTCCTGTTTTTCTGAATGCCGTGTGCCCAGATTTTCAAAGCCTCTTCACTTGGAAGGAAGAGGGACCTTGGAGTCCCTCTCCAAAATGAATTTCTAGACATTTTCTGGCATTGCTGGCTTCCCAGATCCCATCTGTATGCTGGCTATGTGCTGTGCAAGCAACAGTTTGGGTCGGCATTAGATAGCCAACTTAAAAAAACAAAAGCCACTGACTCGCTGAGTTACTTTGTAGCTGTTTAATCTTCCCGAGTCTGTCTTAAATAAGTTTTGTGCTCAAATGTGCACGGTGATGTGAGCAGCAGTTCCTGAAACACAGCAGATACTTAATTTGTATTAATTTGCCCTTTTCTTTCTACTTAAATTTTCATTTTCCCTTATGGGACTGGGGACTGATTGAATCTGAGACCTTGCTTGGTTTATATAAGAGCCTTGCCACTGTGCAATACCCCAGCTCTCTTTTTAACCTTTGTTTAGAGACAAGTGTCTCACCAAGTTGCCAAGGCTGGCCCCAAACTCCCCTTGTAGCCTTGGTTTTGAGCCCATGATCCTCTTGACTCAACTTCCCAAGTCCTGAGATTATACGTGGACCACCATGCCTGGCTTGTCTGTAATTTCTCATGGAAAATGTGCATTGTTCTCCAAGTGGGCACAGCAGCCAATGGGAATTTAACAGAACCGAGTCAGGCAGGGTGGAGACAGCAACCGGCACTCAGGCAGGTGCCGTCCAGTTGTGTGATGCCTCTCATGGAACACACATTTCTCCAGTCATTTAAGAGGTCACTGTGGGCCTGGTAGCATTTCGTTCTAAGGAACACCAGAAAACATCTCTGTGGAAAAAATCTAACAGACAGATCTACAGACGCTCGTAAAACTGGAACCTTGCCAAAGTACTTGGCAACTCTCGGAGGGAGGTATGTGGGAATGGTGGGGACACACAGTGGCCATCTGTACTGGCTGGCTTGGCTTGAGACAAGCTGGAGTTATCGCAGAGAGAGGACCCTCGCTTGAGGAAATGCCTCCATGAGACCCAGCTGTAAGACGTTTTCTCAATTAGTGATCAAGTGGGGAGGGCCCATTACGCATGGTGCCATCCCTGGGCTGTATAAGAAAGCAGGCTGAGCAAGCCAGGGGAAGCAAGCCAGTAAGCAGGACCCTCCATGGCCTCTGCACCAGCTCCTGCCTCCAGGTTCCTGCCCTGTGTGAGTTACTGTCCTGACTTTCTTCGGTGATGAACAGCAACGTGGAAGGAACTGTAAGCTGAATAAACCCTTTCCTTTCCAACTTGCTTCTTGGCCATGATGTTTGTGCAGGAATAGGAACCCTAAGACAACACCTACCATGGCAGGCTATGAATCCTTGCCCTCAGCATGCACTCCAACCACAGACCGTATGTAAAGTGACACTAGTTGTCACAGGGGTGATTATCTTCATCGTGTGTGTGTGTGTGTGTGTGTGTGTGTGTGTGTGTGTGCACATGCATGCACTAGTACAGGCTTTGAGTATATGAATGGAGATGAGAAGCTCGACTTCCTCATAGCCCTCGGTTCTGAGTTTCTGCTTCATTGTCTGACGTGGGGGATATGAGGACATTACCTTACAGAACTGCAACTCGTGCTTAGGATGGGCCAAGTTCCAAGTGCTTGGGTTCATCTGGGAATATGAAAGCAGCCACCCTCCAGAGTCTACAGCAGGATCCCCCATGGTACTGTCTCTGGGTTCAGTCAAGCAAGCCAGGAAACAGAGTGGGATCCGATTTTACTGTCTCAGGAGTCACCACAATCCCAGTTGGTCATCACAAAGATTGCTCAAAAGACGCTTTAAATAAATGAACGATACTAAAGGTAGACAATGACATAAAGGAACGAATGGATGCTATTTCACAGTCTGTGCAGAATGAAATATGTGGGAAGAAGGCTATGTGTCTACTGCCTTTACCATGGACGTTCAGGGCTACACAATCCTCCCAAAGGCTCAGCTGTGCTTGCAAAAGAACCCTTTCCCTAAATGCCTGAAAAGTCAGCCTGAGGACTAACAGGAACCTTTCCCTGAGTGTCTTCATGTCTCCGTGCATACTGTAGAACTGCTTTGTGAGTAAAGCCACTCTCTGTGTAGCAAGAGTGGGCCAGGAAGAGGCGTTGCTCCCAACAGCTCTTGCCTAGAGTCCCCTGTTATTTCCAGAAAAGTCTGAAGGCCACCCAAGGCATGGATGGCTCCGGTCAGTCTGTGGCCTCTAGAGGGTTTGAAGCTGTGTTTGGCAGGTGGTATAGACCCACACTATGGCATATGTGAAATTGACAACCAGGTCCTTGAATTTAAGAAGACAGTACAGTGTGACTCTGAATGAAACTTGTTCCATGGGTTGGGGGTTAATCCTCTTGGAGCATCTCTGAAACAAATGAGAGAAACTTCCTCGAACCCCAGGAAACCCTACTGTAAAAAATAGTTTATTCGACCCATGGGGACAGCGTTGTTATTTGGGGCCAGCATCGCCCAGGAGTGCAGTGTCCTGTGAAAGCATGAAGCCTGTTCTTTCCTTGTTCCTGCTGACCGGCTAGTTGCCCCGGACTGCTGTGTATTGATCATGGGGTGTGATTGTACTCTGTGCCCTGCAGCTCTTCTGCCACTGACCGTGTCATCCCTGCTTGTCAAACGGCCTGGCAGTGGGCAGTTTCACCTCGTGAATGGCTCTGTGTCTCTGGAGTTTAAGTCATCCCCTGACCTACTGGCTGAGCTTGCCCTCCGGCAGAGAGGCGTGAGGAGGATGTGAAGGAGCCGGCTACAGCTTGTGCACCTGTCAAGTAGCCTCCACCTCAGCCTTCTCAGCCCCACCTCAGCTGTAGGCCTGTGGCTGAGGCCTGTAATATCTAGGCTTGAACTCGTGCAGCTGCCTACGGACTTTCAGCCTTAAGGCCCTGCTTCCACTGTGGTGGGAGAGCCTAAGAGGTCTGGTGTCACTGCTGCTTGAAGCTCACCAGTGTTGCCACACTGTCCACAGGACAAAGTCCAGCTGGATTAATGTGATACACAAGGCTCTGCTAATCTGTTCCCGGTAGCTTGCGCTCCCTCCCCAGGTCTCCAAGCTCCTCTCATGCCTGTCTCCACACCAGCACATTTCCTCAGCACGTATCCTGACTAATGCCTTCCAATGTCTCCATTTGAGGGAGGCCTTCTCCATATCTGGCCTTGGACAGGGTCCCACACTTGTTCTAATACCTAAGTTCAAAGGTTTTCTCTTCCCCGGAATTCAGAGCTAGCTCTCCACCTACAGATGGGCCACTTTGCCTGTCTGTGGCCTTAGGACCTCGGTGGGCCGCTCATGGGCATACTTTGGATCTGACACTGTGGTTGGCTGGTGCTCCATGTTGCCGGCTAAAGGTATGGAAATGGATGCATCATTTTATGGGTGTGAGAGAAAACCCAGGTCTCAGAGAGGGTGATTGTGAGAAAGAGAAGCAGCAAGATGGGCTTAGAAAGATGGGGCACCTGCCCCTAGAGGCCTTGTAGGTGTGGCCGCTGTGTCACATGTGCAAAGAGGAGAGAGGCCATGTCTATGCTCAGTGTTCTGACCTGTGACCATCTGACGTTCCCAGAAAGAAAGGCGAGCCTGAGCTGACCATCAGTCTAGCGCCAGGCAGGCTCAGATGGGCTCCCAGAATGGGGAGCAAGCCAGAAACTAGGAGAACTCTGCTTGAGACTGTGGACTCTGGGCAGGAGTGAGCCCAAGACAGATGACCCTCACGAGGGGACACTGGGCAAGCCCAGGTGAGGAGTGAGCTTAAGACACCAACCAGACCAGCACTGTGAAGCCCACACAGGGAGCTGCTGGCCTGAGATGACCACCAGTCCAGACCATGCCCAAGATGACCCACTGCCTGGCTCCATAAGGTATGAGTATAGAACTCCTAAGACCATTCTGAGATGATCCCAGACTCTCAGGGACCCAGAGGTGGGAGGAAGTGGAGAAGTAAAGGGGACAGAGGAACAGAAGGATGTGGGCACAGTGAAGGGAGGCAGAACTGGGGACTTGAGGGCAGTGAGAAACAGTTTATAGCTTCTGTTGCCATCTGAGACCATGGTGGGCTCTTAGCCTGTGCTGGCACTGGGGGCCACATCTGGATTCATGTTACTGTAGCAGCAGGGATCTGTTACCACCAAAGACCGGCAGACGTCCCTGGTCTGGGCTGATACCTGGGCATATATTGATGTCTGAAGGCCGTGTGGAACTGGCTCTACGCCTTCCCGGGGCAGTGGGAGAGAGCTGGCCCCACAGCTCATTGTCTATGGGGTGGCATGGATAAGAGAGAGATACCCTCATACACCCCATCCCTTACCGCCTTGGGCAGGTGGAAGACCTGGCCCTCGGGTCATCAGATCAGGAAAGCTCTCCCTGCCCCTCACCTGCTGCAGCACTCCGGAGAGCAGGCTGTGCACCTAACCTGGGCAGCGGGGTAGAACTGGCGCTAGCTTCCGGGTTTGCTGATGAGCTAACCCCAACGGCATGAGAGACTCGGCAGGCTAAATTGCTGGGAAACCTCTCAGGCCCAGACCCGGGGCTTCGCATTGGCTCATCCCAACACCTACCCCATTGATGGATGAGCTGCTGGAGTGTATGAAGACACTGTTCCTACAGATGAAAAACAGGATATCTGAGTCCCAGTGAGGATCCAGTACCGACAGAATCGCAGAAGCCAGAGGCCTCACACCAGACCAATGAATCATTGCAGTGAACCTTTGCAAGCAAAGAAGTGTGGACAAAAGGGTATTCTGTGGGACGCGCTGTGACACACTGCAGCTTCTACCTCTAGATTTTTCCTCTGTTGTGGGGCATGCTGCAAGGGTAGAGAGCGGGTATGAAGGGAGGGGGAGATGAGTGGGGTTGGGGTGCATGATGTGAGATTCACAAAGAACCTTTGGGCTGTTTCACAAAAGAAAGGAAGGAGAAGGAGAGGAAAAAAGAAAGAAAAGGAAAGGAATAAAAGAAAGAGGCAAAGGAAGAGAGAGAGAAAGAGAGGGGGGAGAAAGAGAGAGAGAGGGAGGGAGAGAGGGGGGGCCTCTGGAGGTGACAGGTCCCTACATTCAGCCTGAGTTATTCAGATATTGATCTTTGTAGCTCAGTGAACAGCTAAGTTTGCAGCAGCCAATGATTAAGGGACCTCAGTGGGTGGGTCTGTGGAAACCAATCTCCTCCTATAAGGTCCCTCTGGGTCACTTTGGCTGATGTCATTCAGGCTGCTCTCAGACTGGAGGTTCCCCTGAATGAAAGGTTTGTGCCACCATGAGATTCTTAACACATAGAGGGGCCTCCCCGCATTTCCACTGCTCATCGTCCTTTGGGAGCCTGCCTGGCCTGGCTCCCATTCAGATCACTGTAGGAAGCTTACCCCGAGGCCTGCTGTCCACAGGGACATTCGAGCATAGGTGCTCAGGGCTTTGGATCAGGGGGCCCCTGTTTGCTGGTTCTCTTACACTGTGATGTCTGACATTAATATAAGATCTTGGCGATAAGAAAGAAGGAAGAGGCTATGATTAAGCGATAACCTATTCGCCAAGCTGACAGGGGCTCCGTTGTCGTGGTTAGCATTTATGTCAACTCAACACGGGTAAAGAGTCATTTTGGAAGAGGGAGCCTCTGTGGAGAAAATAATCCTACCACACTGGCTGGTGGGCAAGCCTGAGATACCGCTTCTCTGCTGATGATATGAGTGGGCTTATCCAATTGGGAATGGTACCACCTCTGTGTGTTGCTTTCAGTCATGTTGTATTATCACAGCAGTAGAAACCCTAATTTAAGACACCAGTGCAGTGATCTGAGCGCAGCGTTCAATCCTTTGAGGTGATTCGGATCAGAGACCATATGTGAAGGCCTAGGGCAGGGCCCTTGCTGAGGCCCAGATCAGCCAAGATCCCTACCCTGGACTGCTAACAGGAGCGCGTCAACAGCCAGCAGCTGGGGCACTTGAGGTTAGTAACGGTCTCGTATGGCATCTCGGGGGTCTTCTCATGAACCAGAGACTCTTTACTCATCCCTGGTCACGAACACCTGAGAAATCACAGCAGAGCCCATGGCACACATTCCCGGTTTGTTTTCAAAGAAGAATTGTACTCTCCTGAAGCTAAGCTCACTTCACTGTGGCCCTTGGGACTCTGTGGCCACACTGCAGCCGAGGCATCCCAAAGGCCTCTGGAGTCAGGTCTCCTTTTAGGTAGGCATCATCTGGTCCCTCTCTGCTCTGTTCTTTTCGCAGAGGTTACTTTGAAATGATTACACTGCACATAGCTTCATACCCAAACAGGGACACCCTGACGTGGAGAAGTGTCAAAGGTGACCAGGTTTTTGAGAGCTCCTTAATTCACACTCGATACTCTCCGATCAAGTGGTCAGGGCTTCCTTCACACCAGGCGGGACTAGCAGGGATAGCTCAGTCCGGCCAGCAAGAACTGACTGTGCACCTTTTGCCCTCAGACCGGGGACTTGAAGTCAGCCAGGTGGGGATATCCTACCTCAGGGATGCCGTAAGAGCCAGTTTCAGGTTCAGCAGCCAACATACCTGCCGGAAATGAGAACCACAGAGACCGAGAGCGTTTCAGTGCCAGCCACACGGTGGTTGGGATGTAGTAGCGATAACTTCTCAGAAGAGTTTGAGGTGGACTTCCAGGGGAGTACGGAATAGGTAGCCTGGGGTGGATCCACACTTGGTTACATGGATAAACACACCAACAGTACAATGGCTTCCAATAGTGCTCATCTGTCCTTCGGAGCCTGGGAATCCAAACTCCCCGTGTCAGAAGGAACTTCGGAAATATAATTAGCTATGTGGCCCATGTGGCAGAAACGTGGCTTTGGATACCTGGTGGGCCCAGGTTGTTGTTTGTTTGTTTGAAAACTGTGAATCCTTAACAGGAAGTGGGAAAGCTCTCCCGGCTGGGTCAGAGAGATGAGTGTGTGTGAGAGGTAAAGACGGAAGGGACCATGAGTCAGTGGCCTCACCAGGCAGAGAAACAGCCCGCTGCTGATAGCTGGCAAGACAGAGATTGCTGAGGAACCCAGCCCAGCCTTCACCGTGAATTTAATCCATAGAGACCCATGGTTCGGTAGTAGCATGCTTGCCTTAGCAAGCATCGAGTCCTGGGTTCGATTCCCAGCGCTACATAAATCCGGTATTGGTGGTACCTGCCTATATTTCCAGCATATCGGAGGTCAAAGGTCATCCCTGAGGCACAGGCCAGCCTAGGGCATGTGGGACTTTATCCCAGAGAGGGGTAAGAGGAATCAGAGTGGGAGGTAGTTCCAGAGGACTGGTATCAAGTGACAAGACATAAACGATGACAGCTGAAGATGAATGACATGGGGCTGCAAGTGCAGACGGCCACAGAGGCAGATGATTCACTGGTAACGAGGAGGGAGAGGGAGGCGGGATGGAGGACAGCAGAGGGAGGGTGGTCATGGCGTTGAACTTCAGGGCCAAGGAGGACTGGGTTAGCAAAGGCCTTTGGTCCATCTAGACAGCCTGTCTTTTGCTTTTGCCTCCTCTCCTGGTCGCAGGGCTCCCCATCTGCTCCCCCTTTGCAGTAAATGAAGCCCAGAGTGGTAAAAAGATTTAGCAGTGCAGACCTGGAGAAAAGAGGTAGGACTTGAGCTGCTGCAGCCTCAGTGGTGATTATGAAAAGGGAGGGCCATGACCGCACCCTCGAAGCCCATTCCTACCTCCAGAGAAAGAGAAAGATAGCGCCCAGCTTCCCCACCCCAGAGCTTGTTGCTGAGGGAGTCAGGGAGGGGAGAGGGCTCTGACTGACCGGGGGCTGCACCCCCATTCTTGCTGTCTCCCATTTTGCCTCTGCCCACTCAGACTTTGCGGGAGGAGGGCGATTGTCTGAATTTCTTGTCAGAAACTCATCTGTGTGGACAGAATTCAATATTTGTCTTCCCCCCAAAGCTACTATCTTCCTATCTATCTGGGGTAATTGATTCTTACTTTTCCTATAGCAGTAGATTGAGTTTGCTGAGGAAGCAATTCTAAATGGTAAGTCGCACAGACAGAAACAATCAAAGCTCGAGTGATTGCTCTCTCAGATTTCCCTCAGCAGGATTTTCACCCCAAAGGGGTGGACTGATAACTCCTGACAGAGAGAGCATGGCCGGTCCCTCCACTGCTCAGGGCCGTGAGACCAGAGTCCCAGGCTCTGTTCGAGTGAGGCTAGCTGGGTTCTGGGCCCATTGCCTAAGGTATATGTGACCTTGGATGAATCAATGCCCAGTGTTCTGAAGAGTGCTCAAAATCCCCAAGGGAACACAACTTAGAGAACGTCTTATTCTCGGCTTGGAGGTTAGGGCACGGTGGTCTATCACACTGGAAAAGTAACGGAGGCTGGGTCTTAAAACAGCTGTGGACACCGAGCTCACAATCAGATAGAAGCAGAGAGAGGTGGAGGCCGATACGCAGCTTCCTTTTCCTGTTAACCCAGCCCAGGCCTCGTGCGTGGGATACTGCTGCCCACAGCCCCAGTAAGCCGCTCTGGAAACGCCCTCACAAACACACCCACAGGCGGGCTCCACGCTGATCCCGGAAGTTCAGTCAGGTTGGCAATGCAGGTCATCACACCGAGGAACACTTGGGGATTTGTTAGAGTGACTTACAGGCCGTGGTCTAGCCAGTCCAACAGCGGCTGTCTGCCAAAAAGGCTGGGCATCCCAACTGGTCTTGTATGAGCTAGAATCCTGGAAAAGAGGGTCCAGTGCAGTGGAGGAACGAACTTAGCACAGACCGTGAGGGCAAGCAGGCGAAGAGCCTAGGCTTGACAGGCGTGATGTTCTTCTATGTCCTTCCATAACAGGCATGATGCCCTTCTTCCGTGTCCTTCCATGACAGGTGTGATGCCCTTCTTCCGTGTCCTTCCATGACAGGCGTGATGTTCTTCCATGTCCTTCCATGACAGGCGTGATGCCCTTCTTCCGTGTCCTTCTGTGTCTTTTATATAGGCTACCATCAGAAAGTGTAGTCCAGGTTAAAAGTGGGTCTCCCCACTTCAAATGATCCGGATGAAAGGTGGTCTTCCCACTCCAAATTGATTAACTAGGAGAATTCCACCACAGGTGTACCCTGCTGCGTGGGTTCTAGTTAATCCCAGATGCAGTCAAATTGACAAGCAAGAAGGGCCAGCACAGCCATTGAGCTGTCACATTCCAAAGCTCTGTCACTTGCTTTAGAGCATCGGTTCCCAACCTTCCTAATGCTGCATCCTTTAATGCAGTTCCTCATGCTGCGGTGACCCCCCAACCATAAAATTATCATTGCTACTTCATAGCTGTGATTTTCTACTGTTATGGGTCATAATATAAATATCTGTTTCCAGACGGTCTTAGGTGACCCCTGTGAAAGGGTCATTCAGGCCCCCAAAGGGGTCTCATCCCAAAGATAGAGAACTGTGGGCCCCTTAATGTTGCTTGGAAAGTGCCTCAAGACACCATCCATCTTCTTTCTTGCTCTCAGTTGACTTGAGATCTCCAACCTGGGGTGGTGACACAGCTGAATAGCACATTATTAGCTCCCTATTAGCCTAGCTGTTGTAGCAGTTCTCGATGGGCAGTGATCACAGCCTAGGTTGCTTTAGGGACTTTGAAGCCTTTTGTTTTGTGATAGGGTCTCGTTGTGTAGCCTGGGCTAGGTCTGAACTAGCTAGCCCCCTGCCTCAGCCTCCAAAGCTGGGATTACAGGTACGGCTTGCTGTGCCTGTATGAGCCATCCTTTCCCCACAGAACACAGCCATTGTTTCCCCTCACACTTGCCCCACAGACATTTCCCAGGAGATGAGTTTGGACCTTGGTCTGCTCCACACTGAGCCCTACTTCTCTTTCAGGGCCCTTGTGGAGGGTGGATGGAGACTCTGTTGTTTTCTCCATGTTGTGCTTATGAACACACACCTTAGACAGTATGTGCCCTAGTGTGATGGTATCACACATGATGTGTAGCACATGGCTTACCTTCTCAGCTCCAGGCCTCTCCTGCATCACTTTGATGGAGGGAACCATGCTTCTCAGATTCTCTCGACCTTGACTTCTGGGTGCGTTTGGCCACTTGTGGGTGATGGAGATCAGAAGGGGACAGGAAGTACTTGCTAAGGATCCTTCCCCTTCTTTTGCCTCCTGCAGCCACTCTGGCTATGCCTGGGTTTCCTCTGCCATTTCAGGGCCTGCTCAAAGTCTGGTGGAGTCTGATTGGCTATGGCATAGACCCTTGTCATTCCCACACTGGGTATCTAATGCTTTATTTCGTCATCTCAACAACCAGGGAAGAGGATGCTCTAACCATCGGTCCCACTTTACAGATGAAAATACTGAGTCTGAGGGTGGTGAACTTGTCTGCTACCATCTGCTGCTACCAGTCAGTGGTACAGCCGTAAGAGACCCAAAGTCACTGGAATATCTAAAGCCACGGGCATTTTGACTAGCCAACGGTGGAACAACCGTGGTGACCTGATTCAAGGTTCACTTCTATTAGCCAACTGTGATCCCAACCTCCAGGCCCACCCTAGCCCCCAATCCTGCAGCCCCAAGAGATAGGAAGCAGCCCCCCAAATCTACATTAGCTCTTGTGACAGACACCCGAGCTGGGCTGTAGGAAGCTCCCCGTGTCTTTGATGGGAGCCCAGATCCCATGCAGGCACTTCTAGGAGATGGCTTGCTTTGAACAGATCTCTCAGTATAAAGGAGAAGAGAAAGTGAGGGGGTGGAGGAGGCAGAAAAGGGAGAAGGCGAGAAGAGACGAAGCCCCCCGGTTTCTCAGAGCCCAGCCTCTGAGTCTCTGATGACCAGCGGAAAGCTTTGAAAAAACGGAGGGCAGCATAGAAACCCCACTCTCTGAAAGTGGGGGTGGAACCCGGCTGATATCACATGGGGACCCCTGCTGTGGATCCAGGGGGACCTTGGAGGAGTTCAGGTGATAAAAAAAATATATAAAAGTTAATAGAGAGCTGCCACACTGTCTTCTAATCCCCAGTGGGAATCCTGGGGGCAGAACACGTCAGGCTGCTGCATCTTCATGCCCAGCCAGACTCCACACATCCTGAGAGGTCGCTCAGAGCTAGGGAACAGTCTCTCAGCTTGGGATGAAAGCGTCCTCCTGGAAAATGTGCCGTGTGTGGATCTTGGTTTGAACAGCTCTCCTGCGATGTCACTTCCTGAATGACATCCTAGGGGATCCCCGAATGCTCACTGGCTGCGGGTGATAGCATCTGCAGTGAGGACCCCAAAAGTGGATTGTGTGAACCCGTGGTTAGACAAGAGGGGTCCTGGGGATGCCCCAGGAAGAGCGCCCTTCACTGGATCCAAATCTGGGTCGAGTTGCTACCGCCTTGAAGTCATTTGCTGCCTGCCTCCTAACGTGCTTAGAAAAGATAAAAAATGCTTTCCTCGGCGAGCAGGCCTGTGTGCGCCCACCCCTTGGTTTTCCTTCATTTTATCTGGACCACTTTCCTTCGATGGCCAGACTCCAAGTGAGTGCCAGGCTCCCCTGTTCCTTAGGCACCCTTCTCCACCATCGCTCTCTGCACATTCCCGTCCCTCTCTCTGGGCTTTCCCTTCAGTCTACTGTTTGTAAGCCCAGCTCATTCACGTTCTCTGGCCTCAGCCTCTGAAGTGCCCAGTGCCATCTTCCTCCAGAGAAGAGCTCTCCTTTTTCTATATCAGCGTCCCTTTGAGAGATCCTACAAACACATGGTTACTGTCTATCCCCGCAGTGGCCTCCAATGCCTCACTCCCAGCATTTGTCCATTTACCTGTGCTGTGTTCTCAGAGTCCAAGCGCTGAGAGGCTCAGGAGAACGCATGGCTGGTTGCTGTGGGGAAGGAAGTAGAGAAACAGGGCTGGGAGATACTCCAACATGTCGGGGGGCGATCGGTCAACAACTAGGAGACGGTAGGCCAAGGACCTGGCAAAGGTTTCTAGCTTCCTACAGAAGCCCGACCCTCCATGTGCATAAATGTGTGGTTCAGCACTTCACTTGGGTCTGGGACGTCAGCTCCATATGCATCCATATGCATCTGCCTCACCCCTCTGTATTTCATCACTTATCCTGAGGTCACATATTTGAAAACATTTCTGAATAATGTGAAAAAGCCTAAGGAGGGGCCACTCGGCTGTCCTTGGTGACCTGTGACCTGTGACTTGTGACCCATGACCTGTGAGTGTATTTTTGAATAACACGAGTAGATTAAACAATCTTCTGAGAGGCTGCTTCTGCCCAGGTCAAAGGTCAACAGGTAGTTGTCAAGTAGACAAGGTAAGAAGTGGATTATCTGAGGATGGAGACCTGATCGCCATCGAGAAAACCAGAAACAATTAACACAGAAAGGAAGTTGCCTTTGGGTTTTGAGGGGAGGGTTGTTTTCAATCATATGTCAGCATGTGGATTTAAAAAAAAAATGCTTTCCTATAACTTCAGTACAACTTACTTTATTCTTACACCAGGGTCTTACTGGACTTACCTGGAACTTGCTATATAGACTAATGCTGGCCCAACACTCACAGATGTCAGCCTGCTTCTGTCTCCCGAGTTCTAGAGTTCAAGGTGTGCGCCACCTGCCATGCCTGACTTCCATGATCTAGTCGTAAAACTCTGTGGTTTGGGTAAAATTTGCAAGGTTGTCACATTTTCTTAGACGTGAATTCCTTCTGAAGTGAAAGGACCCAGGGCATCCATCAGAGAGGCTGGGTTAGGTAGAGGAAGGTGTTGGCTGTCTTAGCAATCTGGAGAGCTGGGAGACCTGCTTCTCCACAGTGTCCTCTCCCAGTCTCACAGGCTGGCCCATGAGCTGTCTGGCACTGTCCTCCAGCCTTGCCCCACACTGAGCTCTGGGAAATACCTTGGATCTCTGGGACGGTTTACGTCACCAGCAGCTTGACTGCACTTGACCCAGACAGGCCTGTGAGGGTGTTTCTAGAGAGGTTTAACCAAGGGCAGAAGATACCCCAAATGTTGGAAGCTGCCTCTCATGGGCTGGGGCCCTGGACTGAATAGAGGAAGCAAAGTGAACCCCAGCATTTATCTCAGCTTCTTGACAAGAGTGGAATAGGACCAGCTGCCTCAAGCTCCCTCAGTGAGTCCAAATAAACTGTCCTCCATTTAATTGCTTGTATTAGGTCATACAATGTAACCCATACTATTCTGGGCCGGCATGCCTGGTCGCCATCTTTACTCCACACTATAGGAGGCAGAGAATATTAATTATAGAGAAGCCAGATGGCCGTGGACGGAGCCATTGAGCAGCTGGACACCAAAACCAAAGGGTATCCTGAAGTTCACATGCCTGCAGTAGCAAGCTGGGCCCTTCTCTGTGGCAGGGATGAGAATCAGGGCTCACCCTCAGTGTCCTTTCCAATGTGCTCTTCTGAGGCCATTGCCACTTGGCTCTGGGGCTCTGGGGCTCTGGGGCGTGGTCTATGCCATACCTAACGGTCTTAAAACCGTCCACAGGAGGGGACGGCAAGGACCAGGTGTCCAAAGCCTTTCCCATTGGCGCCTCTCCAGCTGCCTGCCCACCTCCCATTCTGAGGTCACTCTGCTGGCCCCCGAGCTTCCCAGCTAGGGCCCTTCCTGTGCACACAGGGCCTGCAGCATCTGTGTTCCTGACAGTGGGCTCTTTCAGGCTATATCTGCAGAGGTCTAGCCTTTCTAGAGACGACGACGCGGCCATTGAATTATTTGTTGAAGCTACCAACACATTCAAATGAGCACTGTCCACTCAGAAGCCCCGGGGCTAGTTGGAAGATGCACCAGTTCCCTTCGGTGGGCATCCACGTGACCTATCCCACTCTGTTTTGGCTCTCTGACGCAAACCTCGACTTCCAGCCTAGACTTCTTCCTCTGAGAAGGCCGAGGTCCTAGGAATGGAGATCTGGTGGCTTCTTGGTGAGTGCTGAGGTCCTCTGTGAGGGTCCTCCTGCCTGGGAAGGGCAGCAAGGCTGGCCACCCCGACTCTTGGCCTCTGTATTGTCAGATGCAGTGACTTCCCAGGGTGTGCCCCAGGCTGAGGAGGGAAGATGTCACACACCTTCACAGGAGGCTCCGACATCATCCATGTAACCCCTGCTGCTTCCCGGCCCCTCTCACCCGCTATTTGTCCTCCACGGCTGGTCTATGTGTCCTTTGCTGCAGAAGAAAGGACGTGGTCTGCAAACCGCTCAATGCTGGGCTTTGCCGAGGGGCTTTCTCTTATCTCCCTCTCTCCTTCCTCAGAACAATATTCAGCTGGTTTCAATGTGGGGATTAATCTGACCCCAGTGAACAAGCTACTCTTCGGCATGGAGAATACTCTCAGGTCTGTTGTTTATCTGTCTTCCTCCTACCCTACCCTAATCTTTGGAGCTTAAAAGGCTTAAAATGCTTCTTAGGCGGGGAATCATTCTTATAAGGCAACTATTGATGAGCTAAACAGGAATGATTTCAAAACTTAGTGTGAG
The DNA here is from genome assembly GCF_011064425.1 of Rattus rattus. NCBI lineage: Eukaryota > Metazoa > Chordata > Mammalia > Rodentia > Muridae > Rattus > Rattus rattus. Next base: position 59,915,114 of record NC_046155.1, read on the forward strand.
AACTTTGCGTTCAAGATCCCACTGCCGTGCACCAGGCAGACGAGAGAAGGAGTCCTCGAAGGCCTCTTCTCCTAACGCCCTCAGGTACTGTCTCACCAGAGGGCCACTGTGACCCTCACATACACCAGCCCAGAGCTCCCCCTTCTCACCTGATCCAGCAGTGACATCCAAGACTTCCTATCGGCTCAGCCTCAGTGCTGGGCACTACCTCAGCTTGAGAGGACGTGTCCTTCCCCACTGTCCTTCTGCCCACTTGCAACTGACAGAGTGGCATCCTCCCCACCTCCTGTAGCCCAGGAACAGCTTTTGCTGCCTTGTTTCATTTCCTGCTTACACCCCAAGGAGGGAAGTTTCTAGATAGAAAAGAGGAGGTTCAGAAAGAGGAGGAGCCTGCCCAAGAGCCATCAGTCATGAGGTATAGCATCAGGATTTAATCTCAAGGCTCTGACCCAACAGCCTTCTTAGTTTGGCTATTTCAGCAGGATCTAGAAAAGCGATGGGTAGTGACGGAGGGCAACCATGGGCAGAGCGTGAGCTTGTTGACAAACCAAGACAAGGAAGATCTGTGGGTCACTCCCAAATGATTGTAGCCTCTGTGTGTTAGGAGGAGACAGAAAGACTAGGGACAGGGTGTTCCCTGCTGAGATGAGCAATTTATATCTGTGCTTGAGGACTCAGCATTCACTGCCACTGGAACTATCCTAAACTCACATTAGAGTCATTGTGCACGGGGACAGGGTGGAGAAGGCAGGTGATGGAGACAGCCGCCTCATCTTGAGGGCAGTGTAGGCTGAGGACTTGGCAGTCCTATGCCTGCTCTCTCATGAGGTGGGGAGCACATTTGCCAAGCTGAGCTATTGAAGAAGCAGGCATTATTTGAAGGGGCTCCTGACTCCTCTACTGGTGTTGATTTCGGAGGGAGACCGGAGACACAGGCTTTGAGGATATAAAGTGTGGCCGCAGGCAGCAGCTTCCCAGACGTTCACTCATGTTGTTGGGAAAAGAGGGCGCCTCCTCTCCGGCGTTTGCAGTCTCACTTATGTGGAAGGCCAGGCTTGGCATGAAGCAGGGAGAAGAGGCACAGAAATCAAGACAGGTTCTGGGACTCACTCACGAGAATCTATGGAGCCCCCTGCCCCCAGTTTAGGGGACAGCAAGGCCCCAGGCTGTCTGCACTCTAAATCATCTGAGGAGTATGTGACATCTACTCAGGGACCACAGAATACACAGCGGTGTCCTGATAAAATAATAATGGGCCAGTCCTCCTCCCAGAATTGCTACAGGGAAGACTTACCATCCCCCTAGACAGGGATTAGAGCTAATAAATCAGGACTCAGGATGTAGGATACATACACGGTGCCAGAGGCTATACACACACACACACACACACACACACACACACACACACACACACACACACACAAACACACACACACACACACACACACACACACACACACACACACACACACAAACACACACACACAAACACACAAACACACACACATACACACACACACACACACACCCACACACACACACACACACACACACACACACACACACACACACACACACACACACATACACACACACACACACACACACACACACACAACACACACACACACGCACACACACATACACACACACACGCACACACGCACACACACAGGGCTTGTCAGAGGAAAGAAAATCCATCATCCTCAGCTTAGGCACCCAGGAGGCACCAACCGGCAGGAAGTGGCCTGCAGGAAGTCCTTGAGACAGGAAAGGAAATAGTCATGCAGGGTCTATTTACTCTGGAGATTTATTATCTGAGGGGCATGGCTGCCGCTTTTAAGAACCAAATAGACCTTCTTGAGAGAATTTTGTTAAACCTTGGGTCTTTACTGCGGTTCCTGAAGGCACTTCCTGGGAGTTTCTCTCCCTGTAGGACTGTCCTTGTGCCCATGAGAATTCTTAGCGGTGTCTCCAACTTCTGTTCACTCTGTTCCTCCAACAACTCGGTTCCTGGTGACCAGAAATAAGCCAAGGCACTACTGAATATCCTAGCTAGGGAGCTAGGCTAAGCTGTCCCCACCCGAGGATCACCAGAAAGATAAAGGCTGGATTCGGTTTTCCGTTCATCTACCGATGTTCCAGAGAGTTACTGCCTCCTGCCAGTCACGGACAGTGCATGCACCTGCCAGCCACAGATAGCGCATGCGCCTGCCAGCCATCGATAGCGCATGCTCCTGGCCTTGGCTTTTTGTAACTCTCCTAGATCAATGCCTGCCATGCTCGTTTTCCCACTGTGTATTCTTGCGAGGGTAACCATTCCCCAGGTTTGGGGTGTTCCTTGGGTTTCTTTTGTCCTGGAACCCACACTTCTCAATTCCTACCATATTCAGGTGCGTTGTTTAGATGAGCTGTTCCACCCAGGAGGGAGCAGGAAGGATCCCACACAGGGGAAAATACGGGTCCTCCCAGCAGCCCCCTGCTGGAATGAGTTATAGAATCAGTAAACACTGGCTTGGCACAGTAGGCTTCTCAGTGGAGCTGCCTGCAGGTTGTGCGGGAGACTTGGGGTACAGCCTTTCGGAGTGCTTTCCTGTGCCAGCGGCCACGACGTGGGCTTTTTAGTCATGCAGCAGCAGCTTGTGTTAGTTTCCAGTTAGTAACCTGCTCCCATCCATGTCCTTGTCCATCCCTTTTAGGGCCATCTTCTGACTATCCAACTCCACGGACTTCCCATCCTGTCATTCCAGCCATTGGCTGGCACGTGCATGTGGTGTTGCGTTTCCCCTGAGTGTAGACCTCTTGGGACAGGCCTCTGCCTGGTCTGCCTCAAAAGGCATTTGTAAGAATGGGAGTGCCAAGGGCTGACACAGAAGGAAGGATGAGAGACACCGCTGAAGACTTTACTACTCTTGTGTCCCAGAGGAGTGGACCCTTGTCACCAGGGTAGCAGACAGAAGTACGGTGAAGAGAAGTCAGGGCCTGAGCCTTTGCCTGGCCTACACGGGAACAGCAAGACACATTGGGACTGGCTTCAGGGAGAAATCAGGGTAGGGTGTGGGCTCCATGGGTGGCCCCTTTCCCAGGGTGGGGGAATGCTGGGAAATTGGGATTGTGACCACAACAGTCTCTGTTCACCCCTCAGCACTCCAGTGAGGCCTAAGAGGCGTTGGGTGGTGTGAGTCATGAATTCCTGTGTCATGTCGCTTCTTCTCCTGTAGGCACGAATGGAGAATAAGACAGAGACATCAGTTCACTTAGAAAGGACGTGGCAGAGAGGAGGCCACCAACCCAGGTCTGCGTGAGACTAAGCACTTAGCTTGGAGCTGGACCAAGTTGGTTCAAATTACTGGGGGAAAGTCATACCTTAGCCTCTAGCTCTTCTTCCTCAAGCTGCACATGCAGGGACAACTTGGGGCAGCGAATGGGACTTGGATTATACACTGAATGTACGAGGTGCCGGCTGATCTTGGGAGACTTAGGATTTCCTCGGAGACAGGAAGAGTCAAAAGAGATCTGGACAGGGTGGGGATACTAAGGCCAAAGGGGTTCTGGGAGGTGAGGGAGGTGAGGGGGTTAGCCAGGGAGCACTGAGTACCAGGCAGTGCTTGTGAGGGGGTTAGCCAGGGAGCACTGAGTACCAGGCAGTGCTTATCCCAGAGAGATAAAGGGAGGCTGGGACACTGGGCTCCTGATCTTCATTTATTCCGCTCTGGATGTTCGAAACCCTTGCCCGTCCTTCATGGTATTTGATTCTCACAACACAGTAGGGTAGACATTTTTTCTCAGTGACCAGGAAAGAGAGGCCCGGGGCTTACAGATGGACATAAAGAACAGGGAGGTGAGGCAGGACCAGATTCTAAGCCAAGTCCTCTGCCTCTAAATTCACTCTGATTTTTCAAAGGACAGCAACGTGATGAAAAACACTTTTGATACCACTGTGGTAACAGCTACCGTTTGTCTCGGGCTGGGCGCTACGCTCAGAGCCTTGAAGTCATCGCTGTCACCATGTTCCTGTGAGGAAGGTCCTCTAATCCTCCACTGGGCTCAGGTGGGGAAGCTGAAGCCCAGAGAGATTAAGACACTTGCCCACGGGGCAGAGCCGTGATTGGAACCAAGATGAATCTGGCTTCAAATCTGTGTGTGTGACCTTTGTAATATTTCGCCTGGCCCTCAAAGAGGTGGGCTCCGGGGGCCCTTGTCCCCACGACCTGATGCTGTTTGAAAAGATAGGAGGAAAGGAAGGCAGCTCTCCAAACCTTCAGCTTATCTGAGCTACAGACAGCATACAGCTTCTTCAGGAAGGGTAAGGAAGAAGACTGTCTGAGTCCTGGGTCCACAGGTGACCCACTCAGAGCAGGTCTTCACACCTGAGGCCACGTACCTTCTCCCAAGGCCTAGATACAGTCACTTTGCCAGTGCCTTCCCAGTGGAGTCTAAAGAGGGCTGTGGTGGTTTGGACTTGAAACATCTCCACAGGCTTCTGCTCAGAAAATTCAGCTCCCGATGCATGGTACTGTTTGGAAGAATGTAGGCCTGTTAAGAGGTGGGGCCTGACTGGTCGAGAAAGAGGCACAAGGGGCGGGCCTTTGAAAGTTATTCCGGCCCCTGGTTCTGGCCTGCATTTTCTACTTCAAGATCAGCCACTGTGTGGACAGCTGTTCCACCTCATGGACCCGCTGCTTCGGACAGAACGCTCGCTCCCTTCCAACCTCCCTCCCTGCCAGTATGGGCTGAAAGCCCTCAGAAGCTGAGAGTCTAAATCTTTCCCTCCGTGCTTTAGTTAACTGTTTGGCCCTGATGACACAGGCATTCATGATAAAGAACCATGGGTCCCTGGCTTTCCAAGCAGTGATGGACTGGGAGGACCTCCGCTGGGTGCCCAGAGGCTCCTGTCCCCAGGTGTCCTCTGAAAGCTGTCTCTTTTGGTTCCGAGTCCTCCGCTCACAGAAAACACTCTGCAAACACAGGCGGCAGGATGAAAGGGCAAGCCTGTGGATGGGCGTGCTCACGTTTCCTTCTGTCATTGTCCTGTGCCTGGACTAAACTCAGAGTGGCCCAGGCTCAGCAGAGCATCCATGGTGCCCCCTACTTCAAAAGATCCCCCGGGCCCAAGGTCAGTTTCCTCTCCCCTGTCTACTGTTTCTACCTGAGATCTCTGCTAAGGTTCTATAAGAAGTTCTCAGTCTTTATGCCAGTGACCGGGAGGTGGGGGTAGGGGTGGGGAGGGGGCAGAGGGAGTTCCTCCACCCTTGCCTGCCCTCCCCCTCTACTCTTGCCTGCCCTCCTTTGTCTTGCAGGTCTAGAACAGGTGGAAGAGGGTAAGGAATGGGTGAGTCTGTTACACTTGCAGTTGCTCCGGAGCTGGGGCAAGGAAAACATTGTAACAGATGTGCTGTGTATCCTATTGGAAGGTACAGACTAGCAATTTCCAAAGGGAAGATGATTAATGCCGTATGTTATAGTTGTCTCTGCTTTCATTCCAGAGAGAGCAGCTCACCTGAGGAAACTGTGGTCTTTGAAGCCCAGCAGCCCTTACTCAAATCGTTCTTTGCAACTTACTACTCACTAAGTATAAGACCTTGGGCAAGGGCTGGAGAGATGGCTCAGTAGTTAAGAGCACCGACTGCTCCTCCAGAGGACCCAGGTTCAATTCACAGCACCTACATGGGAGCTCACACCTGACACCCTCACACGGACATTAAAAAAATACCTTGGGCAAGTTGGCTAAGGTCTCTGGACCTCAGTGACCGTGTGTGTGTGTGTGTGTGTGTGTGTGTGTGTGTGTGTGAAGTGGGGTGGAATGGGTACCAGAGTGTAGCACCTTTCCAGATACAAGGCTTGCTCTGTGAATGTTACCCTCACCCTCCCTTAGCAAACTGCTCCTCTTCTAACTGCAGCCGGAGGACTGTCAAGCAGAAGACAGAGCCTACTGATCCTCCCAGGGGGCTATGAGCTATGCCATCTGGGGCTTCCCTAGGTCCTTTTCCACTTTGTGTGCTTCCTGGATGGCATGGGGGACAGAGATGAAAGGCACTTGGCCTGTTGGCTCACAGAATTGTGCTTCTCTGTGTCCCTGGCAGATGCAAGGAACCATGTCAGCCATGAAAAGGCAGAGTGGGCGTTTCAAATTGTTTCCTAAAGCAGGCCGGTGATTGGATAAAAAGATGACTCTAATCCATTCAATTGCGTGTCAAGTCCTGCACTAAGCCTGCATATGCATTGCTTCGTTTGGTTGCCACCCCAGCCCTATGAACTAGATACTCTTATTATCTCTGTGGATGAGGGAGTCAGGGTTCAGGAAGGCTAAGTATCTTGTCCAGGGTCACTCAGCTAGGAAGTGGTAGAGCTGAGGTTCAAATCCAAGTCTGTTTGACCTTCAAGTTCGGGGGACCTTGTTACCCATTAGGAAACAGAGTCTTGGAATAAAGGGGTTCTCACTTTGACCCTGCTTCTGATTGCTTGAGCATTTCAGTTAAATGTGTACGTTCTTTCTTAGCAACAGGGACATTAGGGGTCCTGTGTATGAGACTCTTCAAACCCCAGTACCAAAAAAGTTCTTTTTCCTCCTCGTTTTTTTTGGGGGCGAGGATGTGAAAAGGACACTTGACCCAGATACGCAGTGTCTTTTCGAATAAGCAGATTGCAGAGAACAGCTCTTAATTAAGGCCTGACCTTCACCCAGTTCAGCTGTTTCCTGTCTCTGGCTTTCTCTTCCTACTTAGGCTGCTTTGAGAGAAAATGAGGCTGGACTCAGGAAGCATTAACTGCCTCCTATCTTTCCTCTCTGTGGCTCCAAACTCCTTGCCAGCTGCCACAGGCAGTCACAACTGGGTGTCCCAAAGGCCAGGAGCTAGAAACAAGGCATCTCTTGCTCCCCCCACCCCCAGCCTGTTTTCTGGCGGGGATGCCCCTGCCCTTCAGCAGGTGGGATGCAGACACAAAGAAACCTCATGAATGGCCACCTTCCTGTTCAGGTCTGAGGATCCAAGAGGAAGCAGGTCTCCCTCCCTCATATGGTGGCCTCAGTTCAGTCTCCCTTCCAGTTTGCCTGGCCTGGTACTGGCTGCCACAGAGATCAAGCCTCCCCCCCCACCCCCACCCCCGGTCTGGAGAGTGACCACACCCTTACCTGCCCTGTGTGAGGTTCCCTGTTGTCTCTGACTCCTCCGATGCCAGCTGTCAAGGGCTCTATAACCCAGCCCATCTTTAATTCACTTCTTCTTCCTCTTAGATCTGTCTTTTCTCTCACATTTCATCTTACTCCACTGCCTCTGGCTAAAATGCCTTCCTCCTCCCCCAGTACAGCTTTAATCTACCCAGGTGCCATGACCTGGAAAGAGAGTTTCCATTGTCTGACATTTCCCCACTCCGCTCAGCTGTTGTAAGTGCCTAGAGCCCCCTGTGATGTATACTCCGAAATAGATACACGATCCTGGGGAAAGAGTCGTGATTAGCGATGTATCCGAGAATGTAGGAGGAAGTTATCGATTAGTGATGTCTGCTGCGGTTATGGGAAGAAGATGTTATTGATGAGTAATGTCTGCCATGGGTAAAGAAAGGCAGACTACTGATCGGTGATGTCTACTGTGGATAGAAGAGGAGAAATGGAAACAGACGTTGGTCTAGAGCCAATGGGTGTCTGTTTCTTCCTGTAGCCTCTAACAGTGGTTTGTCTCAACTTATCACGGACTACCATACCAATAAACATCTTATTTTATTGCCTCTGAGGGGTGAGACCTGACTCCCTTCCATCTACACTAGACGGTTAAGGACTTATTGAAGTTATGGCTAACTGGATGCCAGCAGCACCCTGAAGTCCTGGCCCTGTCATTCATCTCAAGGTCTCACTCACTGTCGAAACCGAATAGCAGGCTGTCCAGCTGAGCCATATTGGGGATGGGGGACGACATTCACAGAGATAAAGCAGCCTCTTAGAGTCAACCAGACAGTGTGTGGTGGGACCAGTGTCTGGCTCCAAACTTTGGCAGTTAAGACTCCATGAATCTCGGTCCCTTTCTTCGAATATCCTGGTGGTCGGTGTGACCCAGAGCCACTTGGTTTGGATGAGACCGCCACCATTATTCTAAAGTCTTTTCGGGAAGAAACCTCTATACGTTTTTATATCCTTCCCTGCCACATGTGGAATGAAGGTCACAGATGCACATAGAGCGTGGAGCCTTGGATCAGAATGACCCTGGGAGTTCTAAAAATAGCACTCCAGGGGGTAAAAACAGTACTCCAGGGGGTAAAAACAGCATCTTTGCTGTTAACGAAATTTCTAACTTTGCCGGATGCAGTAGCAATGTTTATCCACAAGAGGGCAGTAAAGACAAGGCTACCAACTCCAACTCCTAAGCCAGGCCTCAAAAAGCAAGGGGAGTCCAGCGGGGAGGGATGTTGTTTCTTTTATTGTGGCTGCTGTCATTAATCTCAGACTACTTGTGCCACAGCAGGCGGATGCAAAGATCTAATGGATAATTTCCTCACAACTTCCAGCAGAATGCGGGAACAGGCATTTAGCCATCTATGTCTTTGTCCGGCCTGTATTTTAGTGAGGGTCTACTGTATTATAGCTCTGTGCTGTCAGGGAGGGGAGGAGGGTGGATCATGTAGGATAAACAGACTGGAAAGTTCTAGTGCATTTGTGAAAAGATGTCTGGGAGGCCTTGTCTGAGAGCCAGGAGGGCATCTTGGAAAAGGTGACATTTGACCTTGCATTGGAGGTCAAAGGTGGGCATCCCAGATAAACAGAACTGGAGAGGGACAACCCTAAGTTTCATATCAGAGAGTGGTTTTCATAGTGCCCTCCTCTTCCACTACGATGAACTCACAAGTCACTGAATCAGGGGCTGACTGAGGACCTGAGCTGTGGACCGCACACCTGAGAATCTTTGGGTCCTGAGGGCTTGGGGGAGTGTTCGGTGCACCAGGGTACACGGACTTGGGTTGATCCCCTAGGAAGCTCCTGGGAGAGTCCGGTCCTCTCCTTCCCTCCGTTTGTGGCACTCTAGCTGGGGAACAGAGGCCAGAAACTACTCGGAAAGGCTGTTACTGTTCCCCAACCCTGCTCCTTTAGCCCCAGATCTGGGAGCCCTGAAGGCACAGGAGAAAACGATGTGCACGGACTACCATCCTGAACACCTGGGGGCGCTAGCGAGCAGGCAGGGCCCCGCCCAGGGGTCTCCGGGAGGCAGAGGGAGGAGGGGCTATGGTCTCACGGGCAACAACAGTAAAACCCTAAGTTTGATTTGCTGAGAACAAGCCATGCCAGGCCTTTCCCAGACAGGAAGTGTTTACAACTGCACTTCCTGGCTGGTGCCCTTACTGTTCCCATTTTGCAACAGAACACACTGAGGCTCAGGGAGTTTAAGGGACTTAGACCTCCTAAAACATGCAAGATGCCGGGCCTGTAACCCCACCTAGAAGATTTAAGGCCAGCCTGGGCTACACAAAGAGTTCAGTCTTTGGATCCCCCAGCACACATACATACACACGTTCACAAAAGCCACGATCCAGTCTTCGTGTGTTTGCTTAACATCAAACTTCGCAGCTCTTCCACCTCCAGCTGCTTCTCTGGAAGAGTCAGTCACGGTTGGTCTGATCTGCAGGGAAAGTTTCCTTCATGGCGTTTGCTCGCTTGCTTCCTGTGGACAATTCAGCTACCCTGAATTAAAGTGAATCCGGGCTAGGGATGTAGCCGAGTGGACAAAAGTGCTTGCTGATGACCTGAGTCCACACAGCAGGAGAAAACCAACTCCTGTACGTTCTTTTCCTACCTCCACACAGGCGCCATGACACCCCCAAATCAGCCAACAGATTGATCAGCCAATTCTTTGACAAATTGATCCATCCATCAACTAGTACACTAATTTATTTAAAAAACTGCATCTAATTCGGAGGCAGAGCCTTAAAATCAGTTGAAGTTTGGGAGCTGAGCAATGACTGAGGATGACCATATTGACAATGTGGAGCACACCCCTAGGTCCTTCCCCTCCCTACCCCACCTTGCAGCTCACCAGCCTGCATGCTCTCATGCCATGTCGCCTTTATCTCCTCAGGCTTGTCTGAAGAGCAGACACTTCCTGAAGCAAGCACGGATCATTTCAAGCATAGAGAGAGGCCACGGGGCCCTGGATGGGTCTCCTAACTGGTTTCTCAGAGCCTCAGTGTCCTCAATCTGCAAGATGAGTACATACTTCCATTGCTGTGATAAGATATTCTGATGAAAACAATGGTAGAGAGAAAGGGTTTATCCCTTATGGATCCGGAGGGCACAGGGACTATGCCGAGCGGCTGCGCATGCTCAGTGCTCCTGGCGTCGCAAAGCAGAACACAGAAAGACAACAGGAAGTGGGACCCGGCTATAACACCTCAAAGCCCACCACTAGAGGTGGATTTCGTCCAGTAAAACCACACAGCCTAATTGTTCCATAACCTCCCCAAATGGCGCCACCGGCTGGGATCTGTTCAAACACAGGTGTTTATGCGGGACGTTTCACATTCAAATCACAACAATGGAGTAACGCTCAGTTCCACCAATCTAAGGTGCCCACAGGTGCTTTTATGTGTCACTGGGTAAGAAAAAAAAAAAAAAAAAAACAAAAAAAACCCCTGACACTCAGATGAGTATGGTGGGGCAACTCCGTCTCCAACTCTTGAGAGGCTGAGGCAGGAGGATCACTGTGAGTTTGAGGTCAGCATGGACTATGTATAGTATGAGGTACACACACACACACACACACACTGAAATGCCATGTATCTGTAAGAAACGCGCACAGTAACACCTCAGCACAGTTTCCTGCTTGGAGCCACCTGTGATTGAATACGGGGCTCATTATTCACAATACTGTCTTGCCTAAGGTCCCTGTTGGAATCCCCTCTGCCCTCAGGGGCCCTCTCCCCAGGACCCACTCTCTTCCTGCCCCCAAGCTCTCCAGAGCAGTTTCTCCCCAGGCAAAAACTTGGACCCAAGTCCCTTCAGAAACAGAAAAAAGTACCTTGCAAGCTTCTCAGGGAAGATTTGATTCCTCTCTGTTCTCGGCAGCCTGTCAGACTCCTACCTGGTTCTTTGAAAGTTCGAACATTAGCTGGGTCAGCAGGGAGCCAAGTACACAGCCGAACTTCTTTGCTGCAGTAAAACTTTTCTTTCTCCCAAGGCAGGATGGAGTTCTCTAACCAGCCTCAGCTCAGCACTCGCCCGTTCCTGGAATGGCGAGGCCTTTACGATGGCTTGAAAGGCAGACACGCGCTGCCCGAAGAGGCCAAAGGCAAACTCTGCCAAAGGCTGCCGGCTCTCTGCAGACCCAGAGCAAGGATCCAGGAGCCCCTGTCACTCACGGTTGGAAACTTAGGGAAGGCAGTAGCCTTCTATCGCTGGGAAGAATGGGATTCCCTGGTGAGGATCGTGCCTGCCCCTTTGCATGCACACAGTCAGCCTCTCCGTTACCTCAGCCTCCCAGCTTTGGCCCTACTGCATACACAGGGTCTCTCCGTTGCCTCAGCCTCATGGTTTTGGGTCCTTTGCTTCCACTTGAACAGCACTTAGGAGGAGAGAGGGGCAGAGACAACCGAAGACACTCTGCTTTTGAGGAAGGCTCTGGATTCTGTTTGGACTTGGCCTTTTTAGGAGGCTCACGGGCTTACTCGAGTAGGACAAAAAACTCTGAAGTAACCTGTTCCAGACCCAGGTGACTCCCAGGGAGTATCCTACAGGGGCAGGGTGATCTGAGCACCAGACGAGGACCCGGCCTGCCACTATGGAGATGTTTACTGTAATGGATATGGACTGTTCTAGACCCACCAACCACTGGGAACCAGTGACAGTTCCCAAGTCACGCAGCAACCCAGGCAGACAAGTCCACTGGGGCTCCATTTTTAATATTTTGCCTTTTGTCTACCCGTGGACTGATCCTCCCTCTTGAGAGCCAAAAAGGAAGAAGCGGGTTAGCTGAAGAGAGGGCGCTAAGCAGATCTCTGCAACGGGGTAGGGGCTCCAGCATTTGAGTCCCCAGCACAGGGACTGGCAAAGAGAGGCAGCAAGGACTCAAGCTCCAGAGAGATGGCATTATATGAAGATGTCATTCAAAGTCAGGGTGTGGTGGTGCACAGTCAAGCTCGGCTTCCTCACTGCACAGATGCCCCCTGCCTCTCACATCTGACAGGCTCTTCAGGTAGAAAGCCTTGCCTCTCTCTCCCACGGATCGCCACTAACACCTACCTAGCAGAGAGCCTGACCTGAGTGGTCACGAAGCTCACTTTTGTGTGCCCCACCAAATGTGAACATTAATAAAATCTCATGCAAAACACGAATCTTTCTGATCAAAGGGTACCACTGCAGATGGTCTGGGTGCTATGTGACTCGGTCTGTGTCTCAAATTATTCCTTTCTAATATATCTAAAAGGGGGAAAAATAATTTCAGCCAGGCTTGGCTCATACCTGTAGTCTCAGCACCTCACAGTTTGAAGCAGGAGGATAGTTGAGAGTCTGAGGCCAGCCTGAGCTAGCCTAAGCTACACAGTGAATTCTGGGCTAGGCCAGTCTAAATTATGATAGGAGAGTCCTTTCAAAACATTAAATGAGAAGACAAGGCAGGGATCGAAAGTTTAAGGCTAACCTGGGCAACTTTACCAATCCCATAAATAAAAAAAAGTCTCAATTTTAAAACATGTCAGACTCTGTAATTCTTTGGAGAAAGGCTTTCCTCAGAAGATTATTCTGGAAATCAAATGGAGTCGTGTACATAATTCACTATACAGGATCTGGAATGCTCTCCTCCCTTTTTCCGTGCCTGATTCCCAATGGCTTTCCTGCAGGTTTTGGGCCACCAAACACAATAGTTAGTGGATCTGAAGAGCTAGCTACCTTTACCTCAGGAAGCCACAGGGAAGCTTCTTGAAGCACCAGGAGACACCCCAGCTGCTCCTTCTCCCTCTAAGCTTCTCTCTTCCAATGGGTCCAAGCACACAGAACAGGCTCCCTATGTGCCCATTACCAGACCGAACGTGCTTCCTCGAAAGAACAGCCACGTCCACCACTCTCTTCCCTTCTGCGTTGAGTTGCAGTCATTCTTGCTGATTAGGAGTGGGAAATGCGTTCACATCAGTCCTTGGTCTGCTCCCTCTAGAAGGACACGGGAACGCAGCAGCACAAAGGTATTCGGGCGAGCCCCTTCCGAAAGGGCAGTTCCCATCAACGATGATCTAGCAGGGACTCCTTTACATGTGTTTTTGATGCCGAAAATGTAACATTTGACTTTCTTCTCTCGTTCCAGAGTGTTATCCAAACAAATAAGAGTTAGAGGATGTTTGTTTAAACCTGGAAACATGACCTGAGATTTTTTTTTTCTCCTCCGACTTCAGCATACAGCTCAGCCATTTAATCCCTGAGCTTTAAAGCACGCGATTCACTTTATATTTATTTAATCTTCTATACTGTGAATCGACTCTTTCTTGGCATCTGCGGGCAGGGAGGACATTTTATAATCTCACTGAGATAGGGCAAAACCAGCAATGAAGCCGTGGCTCTCTGGCACTGAATGGGCTCCCCTCCTTATCCGGGTCGGTGGGCGTTCTCTCGGGGGGAGGGGGACTCTGAAAACCACCTCTGCGTTGGAGGCTGTGAGCATAAGCGGGGGTGCTCCCCGCCACCACAGCACTGGGACAATGATTATTATAGTTGTTTTTGCTTTTAGGAGAATGTTCACACCTGTAGAAGACCCCAGATGGCAGACCTGGTGTTGGTCCTTTCCCAAAGTCACCTCGTACCGCGCCTCCCTCCTCCAGGTACCAGCTTGCTCCGATCTCCACTCCTCTTGAACCCTTTGCATCTCTCCAGTCTTCGTCCGGATACACCCCTTGCTGCTATTTCTGTCTTCCTCTCTTACCTAGAATTGGTGCCATTCTTTGTCCTGCTTGCCTTTTAAATTTCTGATCCAACCACCAGATTGGTTTCCCCAAAACCCAGCCTGTGTTTGCCAGTGTTTCAACTTTATGCTGCAATAAGCAGTGCCAGGGCATCTATTTATGAAAGGATGGAACAGAAAAAGGACTTAGAAGAAAGGAGACCACGGGAGAGGAGAGAGAGAGGAATATGTCCGAGGAAGAGAGAGGAATATGTCCGAGGAATGGAGGAGCCTTGCCTTGGGGCATTTTGCTGTGTAGGACCAGAATTCCAATTTCCAGGGGGCTATGTTCTAGTACTAAGAACGGTTAGTTAGCATTCCAGTTAGCTAGATTAAAAATGTCAGTAAGTTATTTCAAGTGTGCTCAAACACCTAAAGGAAACCATGTACAAAGAACTCAAGAAAAATCAAAACAAAGGAAGCCACTGGAATGCAGTAAAATGTGCAAAAAAACAAAAAAAAAAAAAAAAACAAAAACATACACCCACACACAAACACACACATCCACACACACCCAAACCCAAACAAACAAAAACAAAAACAAAAAACCCCAAATATAAATACTTTAATTGGAGAAAAAAGGGTGAAAAATGTATTCTGTGTATCTAACAACATACCTGAGTGAAAGAAAAAAAAAATAGCAAAAATAGAGGGTCTGGGAAAAGGCTCAGGCAGTAAAGCACCCTCCGTGCAAGTGAGGGGGTCAGGGTTTGAACTCCAGCACCTATGTTAAAACAAACGAGCAGACCTGGGCACGGTGCTTTGCATCTGGGCTTCCAAAGCTACAGAGACAGAAACAGGAGGGTCCTCGAAGCTCCCTCCTCTCACAGTGAGAGAACAAGTTTCAGAAAGATAAGGGTGTGGGGGAGGCAATAGTGGAGATATCTGATGTTGGCTTCCAACTGCTACACTAATGCAAGCCATATGCACACATATGTGTGCAGGAATACATGTACACATATCCCTGAAGGAGGTGCTAATGGTAGAATTGATATGCAACAACAACAATAATGTATTTATCAGTTTCTATTTATGTATCTATTGATATCTATCTATCATCTATCTATCTACCTATCTATCTATCTATCTATCTATCTATCATCTATCTATCTCAAATCCATAGGGTTAACTATGCCAGGATCTCATCATTCCTATAAAGGGTGTGTGTGTGTGTGTGTGTGTATGTGCACATATATATGTCTATGTATCACATATATGTGACATATATCACAGTGAAATGAGTGTAATTTCTTTCGAATCTTCCATATCAAGAGTTACTTTAAAAGCAAAAGGTTCAAAGTATTCATTTACTAGGCAGCACAGGACTATGCTGTTTACAAGAAACTCATTTTAGATACAAAGAGGCAAATAGGTTGAAAGCATGAATTGGAAAACCACGGCTAGAATGACCGACCAGAGGAACCTAGGTAACTCTTAACACCCTGCATGGCAGCCCTTAAGACCAACGTTGTTATAGAGACTAAAGAGATTGCAATGTGACCCACAAAGTCACTCTAGAAAGTGATCATCGTGGGAGAAAGTCATACACCCAAAAGCACCGACCTTCCCAACAGGAATCATGTGGTGCTGGCATAGTGCTGCGCACGGAGTGGAATTAAGAATCCAAAATTAAGCCCATCCAATGCTGAACACTTGACTCTGACAAGAGTTTCAAGACCATTAGAGGAGAGAAGAGTGGTGTTCTCAACAAATGGGGTTGAGACAGGTGAATTTACATCCAGACAAATACATTAGCTGGGGCCCCTGTCTTTTAGTGTTTAAAAAAGTAACTCAGAGGGAACAAACAACTCTGTGAAAGAGCTCAAACAGAGAAAGCATAGGGATGGGTTCACTGTGTCTGTGTATTTGTGTATGTGCACATGAGCACAGTACCCTCAGAGGCCAGAAGAGGGCATCAGATCCCCGGGAGCTGGAGTTGCTGGCCAAACTCACGAAAAGCCTGTTCTCTGCCAGAGTCAGGTGTGCACTACAATGTTGAGCTTGTCAACAGATGTTATTAATGAAGTGAGAGGACAATCTACAGGATGGGACAAAATACTGACAAATCAGATACTGGATATAGGTTCAACATCCACAACAAAAACTTTTAAAACTCATAGAACATAAAGAAAGAATCTGATTAATAACGGGCAAAAGACTAGAATCGATGTTTCTCCAAGGAAGATACCAAAATGGTCAAGAAACATGTGTAAGTTAAAAACAAACAAAAACACACAAAAACTCGACTTCAAGTCACTAGTGAAAATTGCCACCCACATGGCAGGGAGGCATGTTACACCCAGTAGGATGGCCAACATGGAAGTTAAATACATGACAATGGTAAGAGCTGGCTAGAGCCAGGTGTGGTGGCTTGTGCCTTAATCCTAGCACTCTGGAAGCTGAGGTGAGAGCTTGAGGCCAGCCTGTAAGACAGGATTCCTTATCTCAAAAAGCCCATAATGTCGCTGAGGATGAGAAGTTTTCTGCATTGCTGTGGAAATGTAAATTGTTGGAGCCACTGTGGAAAATGGCTTGGCAGTTTCCCAAGAAGTTAAAAATAGAATTTCTATAGGATCCAGCAATTCTACTTCTAGGTGTATTCTCATGGTCATTGGAAACATCTGTTCAGAAAAAAAAACTTGTACCCAAGTGCCTATAGTGGCATTATTCACCATAGCCTCAAAGCGGAAACAACCCAAATGCCCACCAACTGATAAATGGATAAGCCAGACATGGAACATCGTACAGAGACCATTGGGCCTCAAAGAGCTCAGTAGCACTGGTGAATGCTACAGCATGGCTGCACCTTGAAAATATTATGTTATGTGAAAAAGCCCAGACAAAAGGCCACATATTCCATTTATATGCAAGGTCAAGAAAAGTCAGATCCATAGAGACAGGAAGATGAGTGTCTGCCAGGGGATAGGAGGAGGTGGAAACGGAGGGCAATTGCAGCATGGGAAGGGGGTTTCTTTTAAGAAGGATGCAGATGTTTGACATCTGACACTGGTGATGGTGTACAGCACTGTGAATGCCCCACTGAGCTCCCAGGAATCAGAGGCAGTTCAGGCCATCCTGGGCTAAAGCAAAAGACCCTGTTCCCCCCAAAAACTAAATGCAGAATGGTGAAATCAGGGTGCTCACCGTCAGGTCAATTTTGTCTCCCCGACATTGCTTGTCTGATGATCAAGTCTGTACAAAGTCCCAGGGTTCTAGTCTCATCCTGTCCCTATGATACAACGCTCTCTAAGAGCAGCATGGGAAGAAAAGATCTTACCCTGCTACACTTTCAGGTCACAGCCAGCACAAGCCAAGTCGAAACTCTTAAAGCAGACACTCGAGAACACAGCTTGCTGGCCGGCTTGCTAATTCATGTTTCTTAGCTCTCTTATATACTCGGGACAACCGGCACAGTCAATAACATTGCTCAGTGGACTGGGGGCTGTCTTCATCAATTAACGGTCAAGGCAACCCTGACACCCCACAACACAGACATGCTCACAGGCCAACCTGATCTTGGAAACTCCTCAATCCAGGCCTCCTTTTCAGGTGACTCAGTCAAGTTGATAGCTAGAGCTTATCACAACACCTGCCTTCTATTATGGTTGATGTAGTAACGATGTACAAAAGTGAGAGACATTCGACTAACAGTGTCTCAGCTATGGGGATACTGTTACCTCTTCAGCAAGTCATCTGAAGCTAAAGGATCTCCCGGTGGGTCTAAAAGAATCCTGTGCTCACCAGTGAGCAGTGTTGCTTTGAAGATTATGTCTACAGCTGAGAGAGAGAGAGAGAGAGAGAGAGAGAGAGAGAGAGAGAGAGAGAGAGAGAGAGGTGTCACTAGCTGTAGCTTCTGTCATCTGGAAAAATGAAAGGTTCCCAAGTGTCTCCAGTACTACAATGGGTGCATTCCAGGGCCACCTTACCTCAGGAAGAGTTGAGGGAAAGTGCCCATTTCTAAATACTTATCAGAGGATGTGGAAAGAGAATCAAAAACGCTTACTAGAATATATTATCACAACAGCTATCAAGATGGACAGATATTATTTGGAACAGGGAAGGAAGTAGACTTCCCTTTGGATGCTCCTAGTGATTGATTAGTTATGTCTGTTTGGAAGAGTTTTGAGAAAGGCTCCAAGGGATGATACAATGCTCAATGTCCTAGTTAACTGATTGCTGCTGCCTTCAATAGATGTATGGCGTATAGCATCCAGCTATGTATTAACCATCCTGTCACAGGAACAATGGCTAAGCAAGAGACTCAAATTGTGAGTATCCACAGCAGGTCCATTTGCCAACTGCAGAGGAATTCTCTTCTAGACAGAAGTAGTTACCCAATTCCATGGTTTTCTTGCACCAAAACCGAGGGCAATGTCTCACATGCCTTTGGGAACATGCTGATTTCTCCTAACACTGTGCCTTCATGGTTCAACATAGCTCCCATGTTGAAGTGCTTGAGAGATGTTTGTTTTGTTCCTCTTCCTCCACCTTTCAGCCATCTCAAGGGACTTCTGGAGTTCTGTACTCTCTGAGAATACATCTCCATTCCTTCCCTCTGACTCACCTAAAGATTCTTCCTCTAGGCTACTCTTTCCTGGCTATCTGAGGAGGAGGCTGAGAATCCATCTCAGGGAGGAGGTGCAAGAAGAACCAGAAGTCAGAGCTTACTAAGGGACCCTGTGATGTTCACTGATTTTCTTTCTATAAACAGAATCCTTCTATCCTATAGCAGACAGGGCTCCCTGGACGCCCTTGGTAGTAGGCATCAGGCAGTGGAGGGTCACTGCTCACAGAATGCTCAGTCCGAGGACCCAGGAGTTTTGTCTGGGGTTTGTGGGCCTGTGGTTGCCACTCTGGATTAAACCATGCTTTGGGGATAAGTGGCAGGCGTGAGGCAGAAGACGAGAGATCCATTTAGATACCTTGAGGAATCTTAACTCTGAAAGATCAACGGGAATGCCACGTAGCAGTGACCATAGCAAAAGCCCAGGACACTATCAGTCACCCCGCTTCTCTGTTTACCCCATAGTTAGACGCAAAACCAAATGTTTCACTTTCTCAAAAGCCTCCAGTTTAGGAGACATTGGGTGGGGGTTGGAGGAAACCGTCAGTGTGAGCATTGGACTAACAGAGGATAGAAGATGCTTAAACAATCACAGATGAGCCCTGAGCTGGAGGAGCAGGTGATCAAGTTCATGTGTGTGTTTTCTCACACATACAATGCAGCGAACACTGCTAAAGACAGGTAAGAATGCAAGGCAATGGGGAGACGAGCTGCAAGAATGACCTCGTGTCAGAGGGAGGCTAGCACACAAGCCTGGCCCGAGATGCCCTCCCCATGTGTCTCTAAGTCCCTGAAGTCAGTGTGAGGCTTGGAAAACCACGTTTCATCTCCACACATTGGCTAGATATTAGAATAAATGAACTCCCTGCATGAATTCTCATGGAGTGGTTACTGGGTTATATCGAGGTCAATATTCCTTCCAGTGCAAAAGGACAGATGAACACAGCGCTTCCCATGGCACCTTCCAGGTAAGCTGGTGGCCCTCCTGACCTCAAGGAGTTTAGTAGAGTCATCGGGAAGGGTCGAGATCCACCCTACTCTGGTCCTCCCTTAGTGTGGCCACTGACCCTGGAGAGTATGGACAATGTCCACGTCTGCTTTAAATGCTCAGTCGGGCTCTCAACAATTGGTCAGGAGCCAGGAGCTGGAGCGCAGCCTTTTGGTCAAGAGCTAAGCTATAAGGTTGATCTGTTGGAATAGGCTGAAGATTTGATTCCTTGGACCCACAAGGCAGGGGAGAGAACTGACTCTTGCGAACTGCTTACCACTGACTACCACTGCTTAATTAATCTATTTGCTTAATTAATTGATTGGCTAATTGACTATTGGTAATAACTTAAAGAGTATATTAGAAGGAAGCTTCTGGAACACAAGGGCTCACAGTCTGGCTAAGGAGCAGATTGTCAGAGTCTACAACAGCCCACTGGGTCCTGACTTCCCATGAGCAAAATGCGGGTCGTAATTGGATTTCCCCACAAGGCTGCTGAGGTGCAGATGAGATCCCGAGTGTGAAGTGGATTAGCAGCTGGCATTCAGTGGGCTCTCCACCCTCGCTCCACAGTTTCAAGGAAAGCAGTGTTGCTATGGCCCACACTCTCTGGAGGAAGTCAAGGAGACTGGGATCTGTTCTAGAAGCAAGCTCCACACTACTTCTGCTCACAGGTGCCCAAGAGAATCTTCCAAACTCCTAAAAGAAGTAGCAACCTCGATTAATTTTCCCAAGAGGTGAGGTCATCTGCTTCCTCCCACCCTCTCCTTCCCTGAAGGGTACCCTACTGTTTGATGGCAAGGACACCCCAAAGCCTTGTTGTTCAAACAGGACAATGATTAAATAAAAGTCAATGAGGGAAGCGTTTCCTCCAGGGACTCCTTTTTTGCTTCATCCCAGAAAAGCTCCATCATTAATTAGAGAGCGACTGAGTTCACCACAGTCATCAATAATTTAGAGACTTTCTTTGAAATATAGGACAAAGACAAGCAAAGCCAATCCATTGTCATAATGACAACTCCAGTGTCGATGCATCATCCGGACCTCCTCCAGCACCCAGATTTTCTGCTGTACCTTCCTTTGTCTCTCTCGGGTAGCTCTACACTACTGCAACTTTGTTACAGCAAAGTCTGGGGCACTAGAATGACTGAGATGTGCTGGTCAGCTATTGCTACAATGTTGCCAAGTAACAAATGATACAGTGTTGAGATCAATCGCAAATCCATCTTACTTGTGAAGGGAGGGCTGTTGGCTGAGCAGCTGTGCTTTGAGCTGTGGCTTCAGCTCAGGTATCCTTTTGTTTACTCGTTGGGACATGCTCATCTAGCTTTGACTGTCAGAACCTGAAGAGGGACAGAGAGAAACTAAAAGCAATCCTTCTCTTAGGCTCAGAACCTGCACATTCCTGTCTCTGTTACATAGCTAGAGCAAGTCACCTAGCCAAGTCTGTTACTCAAGGTGCGAGGACGCATACCCCATCCACAGGCAACAATGTAAGGGCAGGCGGGGAGGAGACTTCCTGAGGGGATAACTCGCTCAGCTCCACAAACCTGGGTTGGAAGCCTGGAGGCCTGGTTGTGAGGTGCTCTAAAGCCTCAGGCACTGAGGTTGTCCTATCCTGTCCACTTTGCCTGCTTGGACCTCAGAACCGAGTTTCTTTTCCTATGACTACTTAGACGGGGTGGTTTAGATGAAAATGACTCTGTAGACTCAGGTGTTTGAACACTTGACCCTAAGTTGATGCTGTTTGGGGAGTTTTAGGTGGTGCAGCCTTGCTGGGGGAGGTTTGTCATGGAAGGAAGGGAGGCTTGGTAACTAGTAGCCTGCCCTTCCTTCCAGTCTGTCCCCCCCCACCCCCAACCCAACCTCATGCTTGCTGGTGAGGATGTGAGATCTCAGCTTCCAGCTTTAGATGTCATGCCTGCCTCCTGCCATGTCTTCCCACTGCGAAGAACTTTTATCCATCTGGAACTGTAAAATCATAAAGTCTTCCTTCTATAAGTTGCCTTGGTCATGGTGTTTTCTTACAGCAATATGAAACTAGCAGACAGGGCAAGGAGAATCTAGAGAAATGACCAATGTTTGCCCAAAAGTCTAGAACAAATTTCCATTAAAATACATCAAATTGAGAACAATATAGACATGGGAGCTTTGAGGGTTCCACTTAGCCAGCTACTGAGGACCAAAGGCTGGGTCATCCATATCTCCTCTTGCTGTTGTTGTTGTTCTGAAGCAAGGCTTCATGTATCCAAAGCTGGCCTAGAACTCATGCTATAGCCAAGGATGACTTTTAATTTGTGATCCTCCTGCCTTTACCTCTGGAGTGTGGGTGTGCACCTGTCATTACATGAAGTGCCGATGACTGAACCAAGGGCTTAAAATGCTTGCTTCCTAAGCATCCTTCCAACTGACTTACATCCCAGTCCTGACCTCTGAAGCAGTCTGAGAGGTGATCTACCTAAACTGGTCTAGAAATGACTCTCACAGACTTGTGTTTCTGCTTTTGTACACCAGGAGTAGACTAGTCACTGGGGTTCACCTCCCAGGAACTCAGTCATGAGTGCTCATTAAGGTTAAAGCCATTGGTCCACAGTTTGCTAAGAGGCCTCTTGTTCACCCATTGTGAGGGAGTGCTCGCATGGAAGCATGGCTGAAATAGACTGATGCTGTTGTCTTCTTTTACATGGAGACTCATGTAGTTGGGGTTTTAGACCACTGGGCATAGAGGAGTCCACGTGATGCACCATATCCCAGTAAATGTAACACAGGAAGTTCAGGGTGTTTGGCGGGGGGTGCTTGGGAAGGGAGGTGTCTTGGAGAAAGACCCGGAGGAAGTGCCTGGAGCTGGAAAAGAATAGAAGAAGAGTCCCGAGACAGAGGGAAGAAGAGGTCTTGGGGAAGGAATTGGTCAGTCTGAAGTGCAGTGCAGCACCAAGTTGCAGATCATGGGATACAGAGAGGAGTCTGGAACAAGGCCGCTGACCTGACAGGGTCACACCACACACGTCTAAGAATGCTGAACTTGGGCTCTGAACTCATCGAACCAAATAATCTTGTCTGCCTCTAAACCATTTGCCCCTTGGACATGAACCCCTTTGAGTATGTGAAAAACCTATTCTAGACTAGGGTGGGACGTGGGTGGGTGTCCTACTCAGTGTCATGTCGCAGGAATCGGGCAGTCAGAAATTCAGCAATGGCAACCCCCTCTGCTTCCCTGGCTGCTCCCCGAATACCAGGAAGTTAAGGGAATGAATGAGAAGCTCAGTCTTACGATGTGGCAGGCCCTGGAGTCAACTCATCTGTGTGAGTCATCAATTCTACTTGGCGCTGTCCTTCTAGAAGGTTCCTTCTGTAACTCTTGTGGAGAAGCTAGTGTGATAAATGCTTAAGGGAGGAGCTGTAAGACAGCAGCTAGTTTCACAGTCTGGGATCAGGGGTCACAGGGAGGAAAAAGATATGCCCCCCTTTTTTGTTCACTGTACTTATTAGGGATATAAAGGAAAGAGCCATGTGTGGGGAGTCACTGTAAAGTCTAAGAATCCCCAGCACCCTCCGGGACAAGTTGAGGACGGTGCTTACCTGACACCACAGAGGCCCACATAGAGTTAATTTCAATCCTCTCCCCCAACTGGGAAAAAGCCGGGAGCATTTCCGTGTTATTTCTCATCCTCATTTTTAACTGTTTTCCTAAATTGCTCATTTTTTTGTTCAAGAAGAAATTCTTTTGTCCCTTTGGAAAGGTGAAGTCGTTTTAGCTCTTCATGTTTATCCAAATCCAAATCACCAAGGGCCTTGTCAGGCAGGCCTGCTCTCCTTGGCTTCCAGGTATAATTAGTGGCCATTATAACTGTGCAACTGACCAATCACAGAAGGCTCCTCAGGGAGTCAGGGCTGGGAGACAGGCTATTAATAAAGTTATACTTAATAGAGTTGTCTCTCGCTGGGGATGGGGTGAGGGGCCAAAGCCCATCTGCCTGCTCCCCCACCTCCAACCCCTTGTGGGCCCTTCAGGCCACTGTCAGGAGACAACTCTCACAGACGTGAGCAGCAAACAAGCTATCACAGAAAAGAGCCACACGCTGGAAACGGCCGCAGTGTTTTCGGACTTTGCCAATGAGCTGTTAGGCCAGTGTGCTGTTAGGGCTAAATGTATCTTGCAACCTGGAAACAGAAGATGAGAAAGATGAAGGGCGGATGCTTTCCGTCTCTGCAGCTGCCCATAAGGGGGCTGTATCTTCCTTGCAACCACGAACAAGTTGTTGCTGGACGGCCAGTGAGTAATGAGTCCCAGCCCATCCCTTTCTCCCACTCTTTTTTGAAGACCCACAGGTGTTTACACAGGTTGTCCTCTGCAGGTGATTAACAGTACAATCCCACGGCACAGTAGGCTCTGTCACCTGCAGTAAACCATACCCCTAGGTATAACCAGCGACCCAGGCCTATGTGCATTGTAAGCTCCTGTTGTCTCCTCTCCTCATTCACACAATGGATGTAAATTCTCGAGGACATGGCTTTGGTTGGTTGGAGAGCAAAGGAGCCAAAACCCACATTTAACAGACAGAAAAACCATAGGGATCTCACACCCTCGTCAAGAGGCCAGGTCCCTTTGTTCCTGCTGAAGAGTTAGTTCCACTGGGTCATAAGATGATAAGGAATGGTTCGGGCCATGTCCACACCCATGGACGTCAACCAGACTGCAAAACGTTTAAAATAAAATTAAAAGAAAGTGTCACCAAATACAGTTTTATACAAGGGTTTGGAGCTGGTAGTTGACTGGAAGCATGCCTACGTAATTAGAGAGAACCTTGGATAGAGGAGTGGTTAGAAATATCGAGATAGCTAGGTAGGTAGGTACCTCAGGGAGTTTTGTTTGCTCGTTCATTTATTTTTTGTTGTTGTCTTGTTTTAATTTCCTTTTTCCTGAAACAGGTTTTCTCTGTGTAGCTCTGGCTGTCCTGGAACTTGCTCCGTAGACCAGGCTAGCCTTGAACTCAGAGATCTGCCTGCCTCTGCTTCCCAGATGCTGGGACTAAAGGCGTGTGCCACCACTGCCTGGCTAAGATTCTTAGTTTTAAACCAAGAGCCATTTCAAAAGTAGCGACTGGGGATGAACAGCCGAGAGGAAGGTTTAGGTGTTTAAGGGACAAGGTAGACCAGGATCGACGGCTAGAAAGTTAGCCAGAAGGTTCTTGCTCAGCTGATAACAGAAGCCTCTTGCTGAAGGTAGCTGAGAAAACAAGGATAAGGGACTCTAAACCAACCTAGCAGAATTTTCTGACACTGACTGGGTCATAAGCTCCCAGGGAGAACAGGGGCGGAGCTCAGTGCGCGACTGAGTAGAGATCTGGTTCAGAGGACACCATTACTGACTGGAGCTCACAGCAGAACCCTAGGTGTCCCAGCAGCCGCCACATCGAGTGCACAAAGGGAACATTAGTAAAAAGCTTCAGGTTAGAGCTTCCAGCTCTTGATCCAGAAGTTCCCTACAAATCCTAAGCCTCTAACCCCGGTCACAGTCTGCCCTGTGCACACAGATGTGCTTCAGAGAGTTTACTGATTGAGTCGCAGTTGGGATTTATTGCCTTAGAACCAAACCAATGCATGCTGGGATTGAAGTTAGCATCACTGGGAGGCTGAGCAACCAGACACCTGTGTTCTGGTTTCAACTCTGATAACACTTCCTGCTTTGCCCCAGGGAAGAGGTTGGAGGTTGCCATGTGGTTCTCCCTGAATCTGCCCCTAAGTGGCTATCTGATTAGAATTCCTCTCTTTTCTTGTCTATGGAGTCAGAACCCAAGAAGTGAATAGATGGATCTCAATAGGGTA
Organism: Rattus rattus; assembly: GCF_011064425.1. NCBI lineage: Eukaryota > Metazoa > Chordata > Mammalia > Rodentia > Muridae > Rattus > Rattus rattus. The sequence goes on from NC_046155.1 coordinate 59,940,396, forward strand.
CTTTGACCTTGAGAATCTTGGCTTCCAGGGCACACATGGAACGCAGCTCCACTCCATCCCTGCAACTGGGAGACCACATTGTAGTTGGAGGATGACTCTTACAAACCGAACCTCACACAGACCTCTCAAAGAGTGCTGATTTCACGTTCTTTGTAGTCTTGTCCTGGGGTACCAGATGGGCAGGGCCAGGTGTGAGGAATCTCAGTTCCACACCTGTTTTGTTCAAGTGTCCCAGTGTTTGTTCTAATACGGCTGATCTGTGGGAATGAAGACCTGAGCTGTTTAAAACATCTCCTTCCTCTCAGTTGGGGAGGCTCTTTCTTTTAGCACCTCTCTGGAACAATGTTTTCTCCAAGGTATAAATGGGAGCTGGATCACAATCTGGAATAATCCGTAGTTCAAACCCTGCTGTTCAGGTGAGAGTAGGGGAGATGTGCACACAGCTTCAGGACCTTGGCTTGTAGGGCTCTATCATTCAGTGATGCAGAAAACGGAAAATAGAAAACAAAAGGGAATTGTTTAGAGTTAAAGATTAAGGGCAGCGTAGCATTTCTGCATGGAAGGTATGAACCCCTGAGTTTGGGACCTCACTATTTGGGGGAGCAGGTTGATCAAAAGTTTCCTACACTTTCTTCCTTCTCCAGAGCCATTACAAAAGTGTTTTTGCATTTGCATGGACGGTGAGTGGCTGGGTGATAAAGACACTTGCCATCAAGCCTTAGAACCTAAGCAGAACCCAAAAGGTGGAAGAGAGAACACAGGCATGCACACCCACCGGCCCGCCTGCACACAGTACACATGTACACCCACATACACACATGTACACACAAGCACACACATGTGTACACACATACACACAGGTGGACACATACATGTAGGCACACATACACACATGTAAACACACACAGACATTGTCAGTGTCCTACAGCTCAGGGATCATGACAGTAAAACAGATTTCTCCCTTCTTTTCCCACCCTCAAAAGCAAGGGGAACCCATAGCTGGCCTCCTTGGAGCCCAACGCCTCAGCTGCCCTGGTTGCACACTCCCTCACCCCAATGCACAGTATTGAATAAATATGCCTGGCCCAGCTCCATGAGGGAGTTCTGGAGAGCCACAATTGTTATTTCCAGGAATGTACAGACACCAGCAAAAATTCATTTCCCAAACACATGGCTGTTTTGAGAACCAAATCTCCTGGGTCGTAGCAATCAAATGGGGGCTCTTTTTAGAATCTGGCTTTACGATAGAAACCTGTTCTGCCTTCAGCTGCCTTTTGCCTACAAGAATTCAATGAGAGAGAGAGAGAGAGAGAGAGAGAGAGAGAGAGAGAGAGAGAGACCATTAGAGTTTCCTTTTCCCTTCTCTGCTTTAGCGTGACACACGTTCCTGGCCAACTTTCTTGACTCTGCACCTTAGTAAATTCCTCTTGACAATAGTTAGTGACAAGCGTGTCAGAAACAACAAACTCCGTCATCTACACAGCTTATCAATAATTTAGTCTCTTCCCCTCGCGAGAGCCTGTGTGTTTTACAATAATGAAATATATGATTTTAGAAATAAATAATAGGCTGTTGTCAACCCGATAGTAGCTGCAAGTTCTGAATGTGATTGATTGATTGAACATTTGACTTCATCCGTTCCAGCAGGATCAAAGCAAGGCTCTTCCGTCCGCCTAAGGCCACTAGCAATTTATTTAGAGACTGTGTTCGTATCCCAGCAGGTAGCAATATTGGACTGAGGTACACAGAAAAGCAGCTCTTTGAGGTTTTTTTTTTTCCCCCAAGTCCAAGGGAAGCAACAAAGCAACAAATGAGGTTTTTTTTTTCCCTTTTAGTTCATTAAATCATTAACCACTTAATCACTAAAAACAAGACATTATAAGTGTTCCCTTTAGCTGGGAACAGAAGGGAGGCCACTTTGCTGAGATCTAGTGTGGCAAGGTGGGCTCTTTTGAAACAATGTGACAGTCTGTAATTTTTTATTTATATGGTGCTGTATTTTTTTTTCTTCATCTTAACTAATCAGCTTGGCAACAGCCACACTGACATTCCAAAGTGGCAGGTGTCTGAATTGCAATGAGCCATCTTTACAACAGCTGAAGTGGGGGGAAAGGAAACAAAAGAATGCAAGTGATGTGTGTAAAACAAATGTCCCCTCTGCCAGAAAACAGGGTACAGGAAAGACCCAGAGGAGGTGGAACTCAGCTCCCCCAAATTCAGCCAGAGCTGAGCTCCCCCTTCACTTGGCACCTAGTTGGCTTATAATGACTGCCTCTTGTTTCTAAGCACACTGTGAAGGTCATGTTTGAGTGTCTGCGCCCCCACCCCACCCCCCAGCTTCCTTGAGCTCCTTACAGCCCTGTGAACCAGAGGTCTCCCCAAGATTGGGAAAACTGTTTGGCATTCTGGTGGGCAGAGTTGGTGAGCTGTGGAGACTGGTCTAACCAGAGTTATAAAGGAGACAGGATGTGAGACCTGCAGACATCGCCCACCCAGGGACAGCCTATTGTAACAAGCACAGGTTACTGTCTTAGTTATTCTGGCAGGGGAATGAAGGAAAAGTGTCTTCGCCTTCTGGCTCCCCTCGTCCTGCGCGCCGTCTGACCTCAGGCAAGGCAATTTAATAATCAGCCAAACGCTTTTGACTTCATAGTCGCCTTTCATCCCCGATCTCAAAGCACTTCACAAATTCCAATTCATTAACCTTCACAACCCACCCTGGGGGACCCAGGGTAAGCATGTTTCCCCTGTGGTGGGAGCACTGCGCTAGAAGCGGAGGAAACAACCCTTCCTTCAAGGTCACCCGAAAGTTGATCAGGAGACTTGAGAGCCCGTACACCAGGTGCAGGTGACTCTGGACCCTAAGTTTACCCTCCAAACCAGATGCCTCTCTTGTTGTGCATCCAAAATACCCAACAAAAAGTGACTTAAGTTGGGGGGTTGGGAGTGGGATTTATTCTGGCTTACAGTTCAAAGGGATACAGTCCCCGGTGGAGGATACAGAGGCAGGGGCTCCACGGTATTAGGAGTGTACAGCTAGAGCCCTTCGCTCACATCTTGATGGACCAGAAAGTAGACAGGAAATAGACTGAGCTGTAAATTATCAAACCCCACCTCCCAGAGACTCACTTCCTCCAGCAAGGCTCTCTCTTCTGAAAGTTCCATGAACTTCCAAAACAGCACCACCTGCTGGAGATGCCGTGTTAAACACATGAGCCCATGGGGGACATTCCACATGTGCAGTTGGCCTAGCTTTGCGCCTTCTGTTCTCACAGAGAGCCAAGGAGTCTTACGTACAGAAGGGGCTAGCTGCTGGCTATGAGCAAAGCGCTCTCAGGTGGCGTGTTTCATTTGCTCCCTCCTTGGAGCCTGTGGTTATCTGCAGACTCTCATCTTGCAAGGCAGACAAGGCTTGGGGCGGGGAGGGGCTTGAAGAATTTAAAACCAAGGCCACTGAGCTCATCGCTACTAAAATTGATCTACTTTTATTTATTTAAGCAGCAATAGTAATGTATAAGTATTCCTGGCTATTTCGAAATACCACCTTGATGAATATTCTGTTCTTCTGAGTCCCTGGTCAACCCACGAGGCAACTCTCTGCTGAAACCAGAGCCAAGAAGGCCAGGAGCTTCTTGTGGTTTTAGATCAGAAGGTAGAGAGACCAGTATGCAATTCTGAAAAGAGCACTGGGGATGTGTTGCAGGGGAGGTGGTGGACAGCAGAACTGGGTTGGCTGGGGTTCTTTCCACAAAGTGGGGATGTTCAAGTCCCTGTGACCTGGCCAAGCCCCTGCTTTCTGGGTATGCTGAGGCAATAAGTGCTGTCCCTATCTTTCTATTTCAGGAAATTATTCTCAGCCCTTTTTGTGTGTGCAGCCACCACCTCATCAGTGAAGCCAGGAGAAAGCTTCATTCCTGGAATTCCCCTGAGATGTGTGCTTTCTAGGCCACCAGGGCACTCCCCCCAACACAGCTCTGTTTTGTAACACAAATGTACACGGCCCTCTCTGCTCACAGGGTCTCATAATGACAAAAACCTGTTCCCACCGCAGTCTGTCCCTTTTCATTTTTTTTGAAAGTACCAAGCTCTGGTTGTTAAGAAGACCCAGGGCTGCAATATTCCAAAGCAGTGCTTCTCGCTTGCCTGACCTCCCAGGTTCTTTTCTCTGCTGTGGTGTTCAGTCCCTGCTCTCTCTCCATTTGTAGAGACAAAAGAAAAAAAATTCCTGAAGCACTGGCCGCTGTCCAGGAGCACAGAAGAAAACCAGCAAAGCAAACAACAGAGGAGAGAACAACAAAAGAACAAACTCAAATGCAGCTGCTTACAGGATTCCGCAGAGCTGACCCATCGGGCCGGGCCACGGCTTCTTTCCCCTCATCCTAAGTGTTTGGTTCAGGGTTCAGATTCCAAGAGTCAAATCAAGGGCTGGTAAAGGAGTCCGGAGAAACATCTGGGTGGAAGCTCCCTGCCCATCAATGCGAACCCTGGGTCTCTTAAGACCCACCAGAGGGAATGATTTGGCTGGGGTCCTCTGGAAGGAGACTGAAAGGAGGATTCGGTGCAGACAGTTTCTCAGGGAGGTGATCCAAGGAAAGAGGTGAGAGACTGGAGAACATGAGGAGGGTGAATGAAAAGCAAAATGACGAATACACTAATGAGGTAATGCTGAATATGCTAATGAGGAATGCTGAATATGCTAATAAGGCAATACTCAAGGTAACACAACCTTTTGAAGATTGTCAGGACACTCTGAAATGCAAAGGATCTGAGATATTATCTACCAACTTATGTCCCCGTTGGTGAAAGACTGCTTGGGGCCACAACCACTGGTACATCCAGGCATGGCCAGAGGACAAGCTCAGACAGGTGACACAGGAAGCAGTGTTGCGTACCACAGTGTATCTAAGGGTGGGTTCCATGAGCTCTGTTAGCCCCCATGAACACCACATTGCCCATCATTTTCTTCAGTCACATTTATTAGCAGCCTTTGTGCTGGATCCAGAGTCTTCCTGGCTGGTCTCAAACTCACTTTGCAGATGGGTGGTGTCACCTTGAATTTCCGAACCTCTAGTCCTCACTTCCTGTGCTGGGAAGGTTGGTCTGGGCCACCACACCTGGTTTATGTGGTCCTGGGGATGAAATCCAGGGCTTCTTGTGTGTTGGATAATTGCTCTTACAGTTGAGCCACATCCCAAGCCCTGTACCGTGTCATATTAATTCAGTTTTCTATACTTCATAGGAAAAGCAAAGCAAGACAAACCAAAACTGGAAGAACACACACCCAATTGTTAATAGTGCCTCTGGTTGGATGATAAAAGTTTCTTCGCTTCTTGCACTTCTATTTTGGTTAAGTTCCTATAATAAGAATATATTCTTCTTGAAAGGAAAATAAAATGACTTTTTTTTTCTTGAAAATAAGAGGGAAAGAAGTCACCCGCCATACAGAAGGGTATATATAGGTGGCCTCTGACTTCCCCTGTGCCCAATTTTCATGTGTGCCTAACATTTGGGGTTCTCTGATGAACATGGAACCAGATCTATTGCAGAGTAATTTGGGGACACTACTCAAACATGTCTGGGACCTGCAGGTAATCAAGAATCTCTTGATGAGATGCAAAGTTCTCAGGATACCAGAAAGAGAACCAAAAATACCTATTCCTTTTCTTTTTCCTAAATCAAGTCATGGAAATAGGCAGCCTACAGTGATGTCGTCTAGGTCAACTCCTCAACATTGATGACATCTTCAATAGTCAGACAGTGGCTCTGGTGTCTGCTGGGCCCCTGCTTCTGTTATCCACCCAGTGGGAGAAGGGCTTCCATGTTGGGTAATTCTCTTGACAGATATCTCTCTAATTCAGCCTTGAGACTTAGGGATGAAAGATGGTATTTAAACAAAGGGTGATTGTACCAGAGTCTCTCATAATGAACTATTCTTAGAGGGCCAGAAGTAGGACTGCGTCCAGGATAGTGGGTTTGTTGGCATGGTTACCGTTGACGAAGTTAGTCTTAGAGTACTTTCCACACAGTTAAAAGAGGGAAGCATTCTGGAGACGTGTTCCCTGACTTCCCTCAAACCCAGTCTCTAAATCATTTCTGATAAATGGGAATGCTTTAGTTCTTCAGCCTTTTATTAATACAATACTTGGTGATATGTCCAGACTCTAGTGGTGCCCAAGTCCAGGACCAGGGGCAGGTGAGAGACAATTGCTTAAAGCTCTGCCTCATAGGAGTCTGCACAGATCCCTGAGGGAAGGTTAAAGATTCTGTTATGTTCCCGAATGTCTGGTGCAGCATCGGAGAATTTAATTCTGATGAAACATGTTCAACATGAACTTGAAGTGAATCTCTGCCCCGCTGGACACAGAATTGAAACACTCTTCCCTGGGTCAGACCCTGGAGATTCTGGGCCAGCGTTGCAGGAGCAAGGCCCAAGTTATGGATCTTTTATAGTTCTAGGTGCTATGGGTACTGCCGAGGCAGGGATATATTTTAAGATGTAATCTTTTAATTGTGATTTAGGGATTCTGTCTTTCTTAAGCCTGTCTTTTTTATATAAATGCACTGTGATGAAAGGATATTTTATTTTGAATGACCAGGATGGGGGACTGGAGCTGAGACCCTGTTTAGGGTCAGGGTTAATCCTATTGCTGAAACCATGGTGTTGGGTTGGAGTACTAACTCTTGATGTCAACTACCTCGCTTCAAAGCCTAGATACATGATCTTTAGGTTCTCCACGTTCTTACCTGTCACGTGTGACTATACCAGAGCTCCGGTGTCTAGATAAGACTTGAGTATTGATTGCTGTCTTAAAATTAGGGGTCCATGATTGTCTGTGTGAGACTGTCCTTCCCCTTGTAAGAGGGGTCATCTGAGATTCCGTTTGCCCGACCCCCAAATACATGTATGTAAGTCTGCCTCAACGACATGTGACCTTTGTAGGGTGGGTGCTAGAGTATATAAGAGGAGGAAAACTGGGGTTCAGACCTCGGCCTTGTGGCTTTTGCGATCCGTCTTTCATCACTTTGTAAGGGTGCAGCCGCATTCGAATCGCCACGCTCCCAGGAGTAACTGGGATAAAATCCTTGTTTCACCACACTGGGCTGGGAAAGGATACTTTCTTCAGTCGGTCTGTGCCCTCTCAGAGGTGAATAGCTGCTTCCCACACCTCCCCAAGACAAGCATTAGGTGTTACGGTTTTTACCTGCTATGGTTGTGAGCAGATAGACTGGGCCAGCAAGCACAAAGCTTTCAGCACCAGGTTGCCAGGCCATCACTCTAAACAAGAAGACTAGCTCCTGGGGAATCGGGCAGAAGTGAAGAAGAGAAACTGAGGCACCAGGCCAGAGGGCAATCATGGTTGGCTGAACATTCCTTTCTGTGGTCCAGGATTGGTTTGCTAACGTAGGACTGAGGTGAGGACTCGGAGACCCTTTGGGGAGGACTGTGGACTTCAGAAACCGGGCTGCCCTCTCACACATCCCCAAGCCTTACACTTCTCCCACAGACCCCACTGCCCACAGCAACACACAGTAGGCACTCATTAAATATGGGCTGAAAAAAGAAAATCAATGTATCTGACTGAAGGACGGAACGACTCGACCCCAGGAGCCACCGAACAGAAACACCGAAGGCTTTGCTTTCGTTTGTGTAGCTTTTCCCTCTCAGAACAAACAGAAGAACCAAAACCAAAACAAAAAAACATAATCAGACAAAGCTCTGCCTCTGAAAGGTACTGAGCAAACACATCTGAGTTATTATTGCAGGAAAAAAATCAATGGCTCCTCTGCCTACTGCTGAGCCTTGGGCGCTGACTTGGAAACACAGACACCCTCCCGTACCAACACTCTCCTGGGCTCATGAGCTGAGTGCAGAAGGTCCAGCTTCCCCGGCCAGCTGACCAGTGGGAAATCATTTCCTTCTTGGAGCGCAGCCATTGCTTGGGGTATGAGCACACATTCGGTGCCTCCTGCCTTCCAGCTAACGTAGCAAGTGAACATTTAAAAGTATGTGTGTGGGGCATTGTGGGAGGGGGGGGAGTAAGCCAGGCAACCGTGGGGCTTAAGAGCTTGGAGAGTGAGTTTCAGAATCATGGGCGGATTAAGAAAAGGCAAAGAAACTGGCCCAGAGCTAGCCAGATATTTGTTCGGCGTGAGGGATTCTGGGAACCTTGAAAATAATAACAAATTCCTTTATCCTACCAGAGACAAGGCCCTATGACTTCATCTTGACTTGCCCCAAGGATTTTCTAGGAAAATCCCCAAGGTGGAAATCTATCCTGCCAGGTCCTGGAGATGGCGATACCTTGAAGTGTCCCAACCATCTGCAGCCACCAAGGGATCTTAGGCTACAGAGAATTCGTGTCTGTAGAGTCTCCTTTTGGAGTAGCAAACTGACAAGCTTACAAAAGACATATGTTCTCTGAAGAACCTATGGGAGTATCCATGCTCACAGAAGCAAAGGGTGGCGCTGTGGTTTTCAGATCTGGGAGAGGGGGGAGTGGAAAATGGGGGCAAAGGTTCTGCTGTGAGAGGCGAACAGCTTGGAGAGGCTCAGTGGTAGAGCATTTGCCTAGTGTGTGCGAGGCCCTGGGTTCAGTCACCAAAAAGTAAATAACTATATTACACACTTAAAAATCTGGTAAGAGTGTTGACTTCACGTTGACTGCTCTTACTATATAAGCTTCTTCTGTTTGGTTTTTTTTTTTTTAAAAAAGAATTAACAGAATTAAAACAGATATATAACACAGAAAAAAAGAATTTGAGTCTGGAACTTAGGGCTTTGTCCCTATAATTCCAGCACTTGGGAAGCTGAGTTAAGAGATTTCTGAGAGTTTGAGGCCAGCCTGTGTTGCACATTGAGTTATAGGGCAGCTTGGGTTACATGGTGGGACTTTAGCTTTGAGGGATAGTCTTTTCTTTTTAATTCACTTTACAGCCCAATATCAGCTTTTTCCTTTCTCCAGCATCCCTCATGAAAGCCCCCAAGTCTCAAAAAGAGAAGGCCTCTCTCTCTCTCTCTCTCTCTCTCTCTCTCTCTCTCTCTCTCTCCCACACACACACACACACACAAGTCTCTGCAGGACTAGTTGTATTCTCTGAAGGATTGTCTTGATGGATGGTTGATGAGAGAGAGCCTGGCCCATTGTGAGCAACAAACACCTTCCTTGGGCAGGTGGGCCTGAGCTGTGTAAGAAAGTTAGTTGACTGTAAGCCAGCAAGCTGCCCTCCTCCCTGGTTCTTGTTTGAGTTCCTGCGTGACTTTCTCAATGACACACTGTTCCCTGAATGCTGAAATAAAACCGTTCCTTCTCAGGTTGCTTTGGTCACGGTGTTTATTGTAATGGCAGCAGAAAAGCCAGTAAGAGCAGCCACCAGCGTGGGCGTTTCACTGACTCACATGCAGTAGGGCCAAAGAAGGTGCAAGAGGTAGCAGGGTGGACAGGGCGAGGGAGACAGAGCTGGAAGCAGACTAGGAGACACATGTGAGACCTGGTCCTGGCCGGATCATCAGTTGGGGTGCTAGTGGCTATCATCCTGTTCTCCGAGTCTTTGCAACCCCAACTGCTGCTAATTGATAGTCGCAGTTGGAAAGAAAATAATATTTAGTTCATACACATGCATGCGTTTTTCAAATCCTGTTATTGGTATTCTCAGAAATACTAATTTTTGGAAGCAGAGTCAGCCACAGATTAGTAATCGTGGTGTGATTCTTTGTATCTATTGGCTAGAGGCTATGAGAATCATTTTACTTGAATATTGCCCAGTGAGATTCGCCTGTGCGCTGGCTGGTTTTGTCTGTCAACTTGACACAAACTAGAGTTATCTGAGAGGAGGGGCCTCAGTAGAGACAATGACTCCATAAGATCAGGCTGTAACCCATTTTCTTTATCAGTGATTGGTGAGGGAGGGCCCAGCCCATGGTGAGTGGTACCACCCCTGGGCTGGTGGTCCTGGGTTCTATAAGAAAGCGGGCTGAGCAAGCCATGGGAGCAAGCCAATAAGCAGCACTCCTCCATGGCCTCTGCATCAGTTCCTGCCTCCAGGTTCCTGCCCTGTTTGAGTTCCTGTCCTGACTTCCTTCGATGTCAACAATGGGAAGTCTGAGCCAAAGAAACTCTTTCTTCCCCAACTTGCTTTTTAATCATGGTGTGATTAATCATGACAGCGATAGAAGCCCTGACTAAGACAACTTGTATGTTTCAAATTTATTTAGTCATTGTAGACTGTAGTTATTCGTAAATTTTCTGAATAAAAGTGGTTTTTACCTATTAAACTGGTTTTGTTAGATATGCATAGTAGCACTCAAACATGAAGATCATTGAGATGGCTTAAGAGTTACTTACTATGGGTTCAGGATTTCTACGTAATTACCAGTGGTTCAGAGACTGTCTTCTTGGTGACTGGAAATACTAACACTGATTATCTAAAAGCATCGGTCCCTGACATGTGACCCATCAGAGATGATGTCCCAGCCTCTTCCACATGAAGCTGTAGTCAGCGAAGTTTTATCAAAGGGGCATCTGTAGAGGTGAAATGGACCTGCCATGGGTTATGTTTGCATGAGGAAGGTGCTTGGCTTCCTTTCTCCCTCTCTTTTCCTCCTGCTTGGTAGGGGTGAATGCTGGAGGAAGGATTGAGAGCGCACCCTGGGTCTCATTCCTGCTGCATGGACCAAGCAGGGTGGCACAACACAGTGGGCAGTGGGATCAGAAGGCCAACATCCTCCTTGGCTACCTAGTGCTACATTAGACCCTGTTTTATAAAAAAGGGGTAGGGAAAAGAAAGAAGGAAGGAAGCCATGTAGGAAGGAAGCAGGAGAGGAGGGGAAAGAGGAAGGAGAAGCCAGCACTTACCCGGTTTCAGAAAGAAATGAGGTGACGTTTGCTCTGTAACCATGAAACGAACACTGCAGAGTACTGCTCCTGTTTGGTCAAAGTGAGGAACAGAGTCAGGAGAGACATAGTTCTGTGTTTTAGCATTGCCTCTCCAGGGGAACGGAGGGGAAGGTGTTTGTGAACGCAGCCGGTATGACTGAGTACAGGCAGGCACTCTTTCCAGATGGGTAGGTCTGCAGAGCAGAGTGCACTGTTGCTGAGATTGGGGGTTCTCAGTAGCCACCCTCCCTTTTAAGGCTGGTCCTCGTCACGCTCAGAAGCACCTGGTGGTTGCACCAAGAGGTGACCCTACACCTTCAATGATTCTTCAAGAAATGAGTGGGAGGGGTCCTGGAGGGGTCCACTTCACAATCCCGATGAGCACCATTCCCCACCCCTGCTATGGCCGTCCACTTCACAATCCTGCCTCTCCACTTCTGAGACCTGGCTTTCTAAGCCCAAGGTACAGAGACCTGAAGCATGTGGGGTCTCCATTAAGCCCTGTGACAGAGCTCCCTTTATCTGAGAGCACCTGGCTAGCTACTGGGCTACGTGTTGGGAGAGCTGATAGCATCTTTTGGCTTTGGCTTTGGCAGGAAAAGGCAAAGAAAGCTGAGCAAACACTGGAGTGGAAATCTGCCCCTGACTTACACGGTAGCTTGGATTTTTGTCGACTTTTTTTTTTTTTAAAGCAAGAAGTTATTCGTATTTTGTTACTTTGCATTTTGTTACTTTGTATTTTGTTACTTTGCATTTTGTTACTTTGTATTTCGTTACTTTGTACTTTGTTACTTTGTATTTGCTGTGTTGTACTTTGCCTTGCCGAAGTCATTAAGTCTGTAAGAGCCTGAGTCATTGGAGAGGCGATAATTTTCTGTTGAGTAATGGCTGAGGTTTCCCCAACCCATCCACTCCCCTACCTGCCTGACTGACCCAGCAACTCTGACAGCCGCTGCCAAGGGGCCCTGACCACAAACCTGTCAGGATCCCTCTTGCACCAGAGGCTTCATTACCAACCGGAGGCTGAGTGTCTGAGAGGCACTTTAAACAGCTGAGAATCAGGAAGGAGAAGCCAGTGCAATTAGCCAAGCCCTTGACAGCAGGATCAGAATAAAGAGCTAATTAGGTGCCCTAGATGCTTCTGCACGCCACAGAATCATCGTACATGTGACATCGTCAGGTCACAAGAAAGACTGTCCCAGAGCTGAGTGTCTCTTGGGGTGGGAGTGAAGCCAGGCAGGTGTTGCCACGGCGAACTCCGTTGCCTCTTGTGTTCTGTATGGAAGACCTGGGTGCTCGGTGCCGTGTTAGCCACCCTCTTCTTTCTCTTCACTAACAGAAGCAAGATTCTTTGAAAACTGAGACCATGCCTGGGAAATTGGATCTCTTTCCCAGTCTCCTTTCTAATTAGAAATGGATGATGAGATATATAGAAGTCAAATGAGCCTTCTGGCAAGATGCTCCCTTCTCCCTGTACTGCAGCTTCCGCTTAATGTGGGGCTGGAGAGATGGCTCAGGGGTTAAGAGCACTGACTGCTCTTCCAGAGGTCCCCAGTTCAATTCCCAACAACCACGTGGTGGCTTACAAGCATCTGTGATGTTTTCTGATGCCCTTTTCCGGTATGTCTGAAGACAGCGACAGTGTGCTCACATAAAATAAATAAATGAATCTTAAAAACGAAAAAGGAATAATGTAGGTGTGAACCTTGGGTTCCAGCAGCTGTCCTGTCTCCATACAGCAATCCTAGGGCTCATTCTTGCCCTTAAGATCAAAGAGCGGAAAGACAGGGAATGGTCATGCAGAGCGAGCTCAGAACTGTCCTGCTGCCACGAGATCCTTAACCTGTAGACCCTGTGCTACATGCTCTACAATCGAAGCTGTTTGTCTACAGGTCCTCCTCTTGCAGCAAGTCTCAACAGATGCAATATACACTCCCTGTGGTGGTTTGAAAATGCTCGGCCCAGGGAGTGGCACAATTTGGAGGTGTGGCCTTGTTGGAGTAGGTGTGGCCTTGTTGGAGTAGGTGTGGTCCTGTTGGAGTAGGTATAGCCCTGTTGGAGTAGGTGTGGCCCTGTTGGAGTAGGTGTGGCCCTGTTGGAGTAGGTGTGTCACTGTGGATGTGGGCTTTAAGACCCTCATCCTAGCTGCCTGGAAGCCAGTGTTCTGCTAGCAGCCTTCAGATGAAGATGTAGAACTCTCAGCTCCTCCTGCACCAAGCCTTCCTGGATGCTGCCATGTTCCCACCTTGATGATAATGAACTGAACCTCTGAACCTAAAAGCCAGCGCCAATTAAATGTTGTTCTTATAAGAGTTGCTTTGGTCATGGTGTCTGTTCACAGCAGTAAAACCCTAACTAAGACACTCCCTCTTTGTCATTTGCACACATCCTTCCAAGAATCTCTAAAACCCTGAACCACCAACCACGGCTGTACCTTTCTGCCTCCCCGGCCCACTTCTTGGGTCCAGCTGGGAAGCAGGGAAGCTGAGCTCACAGGGTCCTGGGCTCAGGCCTAGGTGCTGGGTGTCCACAGGCGTGGCCTCCTGCCTCCCTCATCTAATTCAGCAATGGCCACATCTAAGCATCAACTTAAGAAGTCATCAGCCTCAACTCTGGGTTTCTGACAATGTCTGTGTCTTTCCCACCTTTGTAAAATAGAGGTTCAAGTGGATTCTTTCTCTTAGCACATTCTCTGCTGTCTACCCTGGCCACGTGGTATTAGGCTTGGCTTCCTTAGCTGAGTCAAGCCCTAGACCCCTAGGATTTGAGTGCACCCCAAGGCCAAGCCCAGCATGGAGATTCCTGAGGAAAAGCCTAACAGGCAGTGCCCCACACTGTTCATCCCTCACCACCTGTCTGGCTTTGCACCAGCTCATGCAGAATGTGTCCCTTTTCTTGACAGGAGAGTAGCATATTAACTTTACAGAGTAACTGTGAAGAAAGACATTGGTGCGGAAAGGCCCTTAACTGTGTTGCCCTTGATAAACTACCAGCGGCGACATTGTTACAACCTGTTAGTGATGCAGAATCATCACTGGGGATTTGGAAGTTTAGAATCTCCATGGGAACACAACTGTGTTGTGCCAGTGAAGGTGCTTCGGTGCTTCTAAACAGAAGGCCTACCCTAACGGGGAGAGCCCCTTCCTGGACTGAACACAAGGTGAGAAACAGCTGAGCATCAGTGCCTGTCACTCTCTGCTTCCTGACTCTGTGTGTAGCCTCAGGCCCCCTCTGCTCTGACTTCCCTGTCCTGACAGACTGCCCTTCACTGGGAGTCACACTAAACCTTCCCTTCTTTAAGTTATTTATTTATTTATCTATTTGTCTATCTATCTATCTATCTATCTATCTATCTATCTATTTATTTTTTTGGTGGGGGATGGGGCCAGGTGTTCTGTCTCAGCAGTGGGAAGAGAAGCTAATACACTAGTGTAACCATGGCAACAAGTAGGCCCCCCCTCCCCCTTCTTCAGGGTGCCGTGCCAGTTCTATTTTAGAGGTAAGAGGGTCGTTTTAAAAAGCGACCTCTTTCCTTCTTTATTTTTTCCTCCTTATTTTTCTAACCTCCCAGTTCTCATTCCCATCCCTTGGTTTAATGGAGCCATTATTTGTTCCTGGGGTCATAAGGGAAGACGATTCCAAACCAAGCTCTCACCCGAGCATCTCCACCACCTGATGTGGCTGGCGGTTTTTCTTCTGCTGAGTTTTACATCTGAAGTTTGGGTTTACCTGCCTGTCCCCCTGTCCCCCAAGACACTCCCTCCGTGGTTTCTCAGGCGTGGCAAGACAGGCTGAAATGGAGTAACACATGTGGGCTACGTGGGTAAATGTATTAGACTTTATTTGGGGAAATGGGCTTTCGCCACCACCCAAGTTCAACAGTAAAGGCTGTTGAACCAAAGTGGGGAGTTGTTGATATCCCCAAACCACTTGCATCTCGAATTAGACACAACAAACCTGGGGAGGAATCTTTAAATCCCACACATCCACCACCCCCTCGGTCTAGATTCCTTTTAGTATCGAGCAGGAAAGAAACACACATACCAGGAGGAGATGGGAGGAGATGGGAAGCAGGGGTGGGGGTAGGGTGGGGGGCACTTCAGGCTAGAGCAGGCAAAAGTTGCATTTGTTAACTTTGGGATTGAGCTAGAAAACCTGGAGACATTGGAGCAAGGACCTTGGTGCTGCCCCTTCTCTGTCCCCACCAGGATGAGCTGTCATGACTAAGGACTTGTGTTGTCTTGGTGCTGGAGTTCCAGGCAGCAAATAGAACCATTCAGGGATTCAGCCTGTGAGATCAGTCAAGAGTATGCGTGCCCTGCAAATGCTAGGCAGGGGCACACTTGCTCCAGGGTGCCCTAAGGAAGACCCGTCCTTCTGGGACCGATGGAACTGCTACTGCAGACCCGGCAGGAAGTAGCACTGTCCCCACAACCCTAGCTGAAGGCTGCAACGAAACACACAGAAACCTTGTGTTTGCCTGTAGGTGGGCCTGGTGGTACAGTCCTTTAATTCTAAGTACTTGAGTCACTGAGGCAGGGGGACTGCAAGTTGAAGGCCTGCGCAACTTGACGATACCTTGTTTTAAAAATAAATCTACAGAGACTTTTAAATAGGGGTTGGGGGTGTGATAAGGCTCAGTGGTGACTGTCAGCAGGTGCGAGGGCCTGGGTTCAAGGCCCAGTGCCACAAAAAAAAAAAAGTACACGGTGAAGATGTTGGTAAGGGATTGGACACTTTCTACAAAGCAAACAGATGGGCTGGCGGGCGGGCTGGCTGGAGCTTCCAGGGTAGACCAGCTGCTGCTGAGTGTGGGGAAAGGAGATCTTTTCATCTTTCTTCTGAAGCTCCGTGTTCCAGGAGGTAGGCTACCAGCCCACGGATATGGTCAGTTACTTGCCTCACCCTGTTTTCTTACTGCAAAATTAATCTGGCCTATGAACTCCTCGGCAGGCATTGGGAAAAACGAGGCCGGAAAAGCAAAGCACAAACCCAGACCTGAACCTTCAAGGTTGCAGACGCAAAGATTATTATTATATATTTTTAATGTGTTTGCTAATGCTCTAGAATGGTTGAGACTGTTAAAACCACAAGAATAGCGAACGGTTCTCAGCCACTCTGGGGCATTCAGGGTAGCTTCAAGCAGTGCGGTATGGGCCGGCTGCACAGTGGGTGAGGTCGGGTGCTAGGGGTCTGTGTAAGAGCTGAATTCGACTCTACCCGCAGCTCTGTGTTCGAGCTCCAAACCTCCTCTGGGCTTTGTCCCCTTAGATGTAGACTATAGCTCTGCTGGGCTCTGTGAAAAACTAATTCCGGAGGGGAAAATGACCGACCGTGTGAGCAGGAAAGCTGAACCCTGACACAAGGATGAGAGAAACAGCATCCCGCTAGCAACAGGCCACAGGGTCGCCAAGCACCGAATCCCGTGTGGCCATGCCACAGAAGGAACACCTTACACACAGTCCCCAGTTCCAGGCTAGCAGCTACAGCAACCCAGGTAGCCCTTCTGAAGGCTGGTGTCCTCTGCTCTCTGTGCGCCGCCACAGAACAGCCATCTCGGGAATGGCAATGAGAGTAAGGCCAGAACAACAGCGCAACAAAACAAAAAGCCAGGAGCTGCTCCTCGGCCTGTGATTGAGCCCTCAAGGGTTGTCTGCTGCTAATCACCACAGAGGGAGAAGTTCCCGTGCCCACGCCGGCCCCACTGCTCGAGCGCAGACACAGAAGTGCCTCCCTACAAGCACACTGGATCCTCTCGCTTTGTTCCCTAGAGCTCAGACGCCAGGGCTGCTCAGAAATATCTGGGAGCTTGCAGAGCATTGTGGGTACTGGCATGCAAATGAGGAGCACAACCAAGCGTGTCCCACATTGCTTCAGAGGACTTGAATTTTTTATGGTCTGTATGCGCTTTTTGATGTTTTCATTGTCTCCCAGCATAACTGATATGCATTCCGATTCTGACAACCAGGAGTTGTGGTGGGTTTTTTTCTTTCTTTTTCTTCTTTTTTTCTTTTCTAGGAGCTGCTCGTCTATACCTTAAAAAATTATGTATGTATAATACAAGAAAACAAAATAGCAACAACAAGAGTAACAACAAAAAAAAAATCCACCCCAACATATGGAGGCTACCTCACTTACAGGAACACAATCCAAAACGAAGGAAACTGGAGGTAGTGGGCCTGTTTCTTAACATAATGGTGGTCAGTGGGGAAGAGTCCTTCCTTATCCCCATCCTTCACCTGGCTGGACTTGCTCTTAGTAACATTGGACACACACACACACACACACACACACACACACACACACACACAGGTACACACACAGACACATATAGACAGACACACACAAACACACAGACACACAGACACATGTAGACACACAGGCATAAAGACACACAGACACACATGCAGACACATACAGAGACACATACACAGAGATAGAGACACCTATACACACACAGAGAGACATGCAGAGACACACACACAGACACAGATACACACACACACACACACACACACACACAGAGACACGCCCTGATGGAGTGAACTTTTACAGCCATTTGTCCTTTCAAGACCCATCACCATGCTGCTAAAACCTCAGGGACAGAGGTATTTCTGGTTTGGCTGCAGGAAAGATTTGCTGGCCACATCACCAGGAAGGCATCTTTGAGAGCTGCCAGCTCCCTAGCTCCCAGTGGCTCCCCAGAAGGGCTCATCGGAGCTCAGACACCACCTTCCAGGCACCAAGCAACCCTGTTTCATGTCAGCCCTAAGCAAGCAAGCAAATAAACAAAGAAAAACAAAATAACTAAATGAAGCCCAGACATATCTATAAAGGCCTGGAGAGGTTGTGTTTTCCTCCACAGCCTCTCACTCTCATCATGTAGCTGCACATTAATGTAGCCTGATAACCCTCCACTCCCCTCATTCCAGGCTCCTTCCCCCCCTCCAGCCCCGTTCCTCCGTCTCCATTGGCCTTGGCTGACTTTAACAAATGAAGGACAACTGTAAACTCCTGGGGGTCAGTGCTGGCTGTCCTTCAAATCTAGGGCAGTTTGTGGATTCCTTTGCTCTGGCACACGCACCCTCTCTGCCACCTCTGCCCCTCATCTCCCTGTGCTCATCTTTGCTGAAACCTGATGTGGTGCCATCTCAGAACTGCCCACTGCTATTGCCAGGGTCAGAAACGTCTTTTCCTCACTACTTCTCTAAGCCCACAGCCTTCCTGGCACACACACGTGTGTGTGTGTGTGTGTGTGTGTGTGTGTGTGTGTGCTGGTATGTACCAGAATGAAAGCACACAGCATCCGTGATTACCTAACTGCAGACACACTGTATGTGTTCTTCCCATGAACGTCAGCAGTGACAGGTACCATTGCCATCTCCCAGCCAGTGAATGGAGGCTTTGAGAGAGCCCATGACAGCCTCAAAGCCCCAGCTAGGTGGCACCCTGCTTCTCCAGAGGCAATACTTGGCTGTCCCCTTTGCCTTCGAACTCCTTCTGTGGCCTGCGGGAGGACCCTGTGGGAGCTTTAGGGGTAACGGTTTCATCAATGCCTGAGTGCCCACGTTATCTTTCCAGTCATGGCCTCTTTCTCCATCACCTTCCTTGGATTTAAAAAGGAGCCCGACTCTCCCACAGCTAAAGCTGCAGGCGGGTGGGAGACAGGTCAGTCGACAGCTTGAAGAAACCAGGTTACCCTTTCTAATTACGACAGCCTTTAGGGGCTTGCTTCACCAAGCCACCCTCAAGACCGCAAGAATTTATGATCCTTCTAAAAATACCCAAATGAGTCTCTGGAAGTATCTTAGGGAGTCCGAGTCTAGTTCCAGAAACCATATAAATACACTTAAATCCTCAGTAAATGGTTTCCACTCTTCCTTTTATGACTGAATAAACTCTAAATATAAATGCTGGCAGCCACCCTTTAATAACACTGTTTTATATTTAACTCATCCAAGAATAAATGGCAGTGCCCTGGGCTCTCGCTTATTCACTTTAAACCTCAGGGTCAGACACCTCTCATTTTGTATTGGTGACAAAAATAAAGAGGGGGCGCCAGCGTCCTTACATCGGCCTCCCAGCTCCCGTGCCCCGTACCCAACTAAGAGGCATCTCCTGGTGAAGATGAATGACGCCAAACAGGCTGAGGTTGTTGGAGCCACGGAGAAGAGGAGTTTGTCAGAGGAAGGCTTTGTAGCAGGGACTGCAGCAGGGTTGGGGAGACTTCAACTGGCACTCGTTATGGTGAATGCAAAAAGAGACACTGTCCGAACTTCACATAAAGCTGACCAACCCCCAGCCCACCCTAGCCCATTCCCTGAATCCCCTCCCCAGCCATAGCCCCATATTGTTCAGATCCCAGGCTTGGGGAAGACAAGGATTTCTTTTGACACTTAATAATGTCTGTTGACATGCAACATCCCTGCTAGGCTCTTTATTTTCTTTATTAAATGATTAAGTTCTGTAACTGATACCAGTTGTCATCAAACGCCATAAAAGCCAATCATGCCTCAAGTCATCAATATTTATTGTCCCCCGTAGTGGGGGAGGCTGTTTTCAGTTCGGGGCAGATGGGTTTAATTTTTCAGGGGAATGGCTGAAGCAGAGACACCTAGTATAAAATATCAGACCAGCAAGGATCTGCAGACATGGTAAGATTGAGATGTTTGAGCGGCTGAAATGACGAGGGTGAGGGAGAAGGGGGAGAAAGAGGAAGGGAAAGGGAGAGAAGGGCAGGAGAGAGGAAGCTGGGAAGAGGAGGGAGGGCGGAGGTCTTCACAGAGAAGAGAACCAAGTATGGGAGAAGAAAGAAAAATCACTACCCCAAAGTGCACTTACTATGAAGTGCTAGCTAGGCCTGGTGGTGTGGGTCTGTGATGCACACCCAGGAGGTTGAGAGGGAGACTGCAACTTCAAGGAATGACTGAGAACAGAGTTCGAAGCCAGCTCCTGTAGTAAGAGTCTGTCTCAAAATGAAACAAAGAAGGCCTAGTGTGGTGGTGCACTCCAGCCCTTGGCCGGTGTAAGCAGGAACATCTGGAGGATGAGGGCAACCTCAGTTCCACGAGAAGGTCAAAACCAGGCAGAGCTTCGAGAGATCATGTCAAAGATGACCCAGCAAAACCAAACGTTTTAAAAGGGTTAGGATGAAGCTCCATGATGAGAGTTTACCTAGCATGTTCAAGATTGCCCCCGACAATATACACCCACACCCATGCACACACATGTGTGCACACACATGCATACACACCCACATGCACCCATGCGCATGTGCACACACACTCACAAGCATACATGTGCACACACATGCATGCACATGCTCACACACATACACATACACATGCACATACATGCACACATGCACACACACACTTACACACATGCACTCACACACATGCACTCACACACATACACATCCATACACAAGTATGCACATGCACACACACGTGCACTCACATACACACGCATGCACACATGCACATACACACATATATGCACACACATGCACAAATGCACACACACACACTCTTTCTACTGATATGGTCCAGATGAAATGACCTGAGAAACACTGTGTTTCTGAAATCACAGATTGGTTTTTAGAGTGGGCAGAGTGCTGGAGACATGCTTATCAGTTAAGAGTGCTTGATGCTCTTTCCGGGAACATGGCTTAGGTTCCCGGTATCCACCTTGGGCAGCTTATAACCTCCTGTGACCCCGGCTCCAGAGGATCCAATGTCTTCTTCTGGCTTCTGTTGGCATCTGCTCACACAAACCCATGCACCATATAGACATATTTTTAAAAATAGACTCTAAAAAATTAAAAAAGAGGAATCAAAGGGGATGCAGGAGACCAAAAAAAAAAAAAAAAAAAAAAAAGGCCCTGAGGAAAGAGCATGAGAGGGGACAGAACTCGTACATAAGAGACAAGAGAGCACAGAGTTTGGTGCCCACACACGTAAATCTTAGCATTTGGGAGGCTGAGGCAGGATTGCTGTAAACTCGAGGCCAAAATGGGAGTATCGGACTAGCAAGGGCTACACAGCAAGACCTTGTCTCAAATGTAAAAAGGAAGAGGAAGAGGGAGGAGAGGGAGAAATGAAAAGGGAGGGAGGAGGGGGGGAGGAGAGGGGAGGGGGGGAGGGAGGAGAGGGGGGAGGGGGGGGGAGGAGGAGAGAAAAGAAGGGAAGGAAGGGGAAGAGGGGGAGGAAGGCAACCGTGAGGAGAAGGACAAAGGTGGCCCTGGATTCTGGGGGCTCTGCAAGCTTTGGGCAGTCAGAGCCAGAGCCTGTCAGGAGTGGGTGTGACCTTTGGTGACCCCATGGCTTCTTCCGGTGTCACCTTCTGCCTCAGAAGTCTGCATCTTTCCGGCAGAACACTCAAGAGCTCTCACACCCCACCTCAGGGAAGCCTGTGGATCTTGTCCTTACTGAGGTATAAATGACTGATGGGACCGCCTACGGAGACCTTTTCATTTCTAGTCACCCATTCCCAGTCACGGATCAGCCAGATGGGGTGACGTTAGGCAACGCCAGTTTCTCTTCTCACAGGCAAAGCTATTTTGTCCCCTGATGTGTTTGGCCACGAATATGCTCTGTAGACCCCTAGATCCTTTTCGGAGTGATGGTGTAAGAGGTATGACTAGGCTTTGAGGTTGCAAAGCCCAGGTTACACGTTGGGCCCTCAGGTCTCTGCTTAGGACCCTGGGCTCCTAAAGGGACCAGATGAGGCCGGGGAGGAAGGCTGGGACTGGATGTGGAACCTTGTTCTTTGTCTTTGGGGTTCAATGAGACTCTTTCAGAGACCTCAGGGATGATGAGGGGTCGAGAACTCCTGGCGAAAAATAAGAAGGTCACACCTCAAGGGATCCCTGCAGACGCTTCCTAATGGTTGGTCATGTAATTTGGCCCCGAGATAGAATAAGAGCCGTGGCCAGTCCACAGCACACGCACGGGCATTCCGAGGCAGGGAGGGCCCGCAGATGCACCCCGCGCATGCTGAAGGCTCGGCTGCTTTCTGTCCTCAGAAGACTGGTGTTTGGGACCCTAATGTCCTGCTACCGACCTGTACATCTCCCATCTGCGCAGTACCAAGAGGACACATGATGCATTCGTTCTGCAGGCTCTCATCTCGTCTGGACCCCGAGGTCCACCAGGGTCTCTCCTGCAGGGCTGCCTTCTGGGAGCCCACTCACATGAAACGGCGGCTGCAGGTTCTGTCTCAAGGACCCAGCTACCAACCCGGAGCTCAGCACCATGCGTGGGACTTCTCTGGCCCAGAGCACCAGCTAACCGCATCCTCATCAGCGCCTGCTCGTTCCTTTCTGACTCCAGATTTTCACAACGACTTTCCACTGCCGTTTTCATTCACATCTTTTAGATGAACCATGGGTCCTCACATCTCCCACACTCACGGCCCGTCGGGGTTCCCCTTCTGGGAGTGTCCTCTCTCCCCATCAGATTTCTCTCTTGTTCACCCCGTTGTTGAGAGCTCGTAACTATCTTGTTATCGAGAGCCCATTTCTTTGTTGAGCTGGACAATGCTCCCAATCAGCGCTCGTTTGCCTCTGGCTCCCATGGCCAGGTTTGAACAGATATTTTTTTTAATTTTAGTGTAATCAAATTTACCATATTTACTATATTTGTTTTTGTCCCACGGTTTATGTTTTAGGTGTCCTGAATAGGGTCGAAATTATGCTATTTTTACATATTCTTCTACTGGCTATCTAACGTTTTTCTTTCACAGTTAGGACTTTTTAAGAGTCATTTTAAAATGCGTTTTGAATTAGAGCCACAACTGCGTTCATCGTTGTCAGAGCGGCCGGTTTCCAGCATGTTCTTCATAGCCCACCCTCGAGCGCCTTTGCTGATCCCGGGGCCTCCTCATCATGGGTCAGTCACAACAGGAAACTTCTAAGTGTCTTTTTCATTCCAGTTTTCTACCTGTCTCCACATGGTGTCCCCTTATCTACAGTAAAAATTCTAAATATCAGGGCAGTGTTTTCTTTCTTTGTTTTCTTATTTTTTTCTTTTTTAAAAATGCGGTCACTAACATCTGTATAGACTTATTTTTTATTAACATCCATTTAAATAAAATTTTACTGGTTTTGAATATAATTTCAAGAACTAATACTGAGAGATTGGATGTCAATATGTTTCTAAAGATGTTCTATGACTGTTTATTTGGGTCTCATTTTATTTATGTATTTCTGATGGAATCCCGTGCGTTTCTCAGTTAATTCCTAGATACTCACCATGATGGAGGTGGGGCAGGCTATTCATAGCTGAGTGCTTGTGTATTTTCTAGTAAGTTGTCGCTGACGATATAATAAAGTCTTTTCTCGCAAGAATCTTTTCAGTTTTGAAATGACAACTTTATTGAAGAAAATTTTATAAACAGTAAGATAAAACTCATTTTAATTGTTAGGCTTTCTCTCTGTGTGTATGTCTACTTAACATCTGACACAATTAAAACGTAGCCTTTTCATCTACCTACAATGTTCCTTCTCACCACTTTGTCTGATTCCTACATTTCCCACCTACCCAAGGCCTTTTATTTATTTTTTGTTTTATATCTTTTTGCTTGACATAGGGCCTCTAGGATAACACTGAACAGATCCATTGAGAGCTCGTAACTTGTTTTCAATCTTTAAGAATTGTAAAATTTTTATTACCATTTTTTAAACCATAGAGTATTTTGTAGAAGACCATTATCACTCTGAGACAATTCCTGAATGGAAATATCATAAGACATTTCTTTTAGTTCGTTAATGAGATGAGTTCTAGTAACTGATTTTGAAGGCTAAGTCATCCTTGCGTTCCTGAGAGAAGATCATCTGGTCACGTGGCTTGTGTCTGTGGATGAGATTTACTAATACTTTTGTAGGGATGACAGCATGTTTAAATGTGGATTTTATCCATATACATTTTTTCTTATAATGTCTCTGTTTCATCTTAATGGTTAAGTACTTCCCATCCATCACGAGAGTTGAGAATTCTTGTCTCTTAGGTTTTCTGAAAGAATTGGAGACTAACACTTTTTCTTCCCTAAATATTTAGTGATTGCCAGTGAAGTCATTGGAACTGGGACTTTCTGAGATTATGTTAGACTTCTTTTTTTAAGGTCAAATGAATTTATATATAGGTTGTTACATTAACCAGCATGTATATATAATATATTCCCTTATTTGCACTTTAACATCCATAGGGTCTGTAATAGAGTCCTATTGTTTTATTACTATTTTTTTCTATGTCAACTCTCTTCTTGATCAATTTGTTTTAAAGTATATTGCTTTTATTTGTATTTTAAGAAAGCAGCTTTCATTTTATCCATTTTTCTCTTTTTCCTTTCTCAGTCTCCAATTTTTTTTTGTTTTGTTTTGAGTGGGCTCATCCTTCTGCTAAGTTTTAACCTTATTTTTTTTCATACTTTCTAGTTTCTTAAAATGTGATGTTCTAAAAAGGAGTTCTGATGTCCATAAACCTTCCTTAAAACACTGTTTATATTTTTAAAAATATTATATCTTGTTAAGATACGGCCTCAATACATAACCCTTGACAGCCCAGGACTCAACTATGTAGACCAGGCTGGGTTTGAACCTCCAGAGATTTTCCTGCCTCTGCCTCCTGAGTGCTGGGATTGAAGACATATGCAGCCAGGCCCACCATTTTACTGTTTATAACTGAGTGTGTGTGTGTGTGTGTGTGTGTGTGTGTGTGTGTGTGTGTGTGTGTGTGTGTGTATGGGTATGGGCATGTGAGTGTGAGCACTCGTGGAGCCCAGAAGAGGTCACGGGATCCCCTGGAACCAGAGTTATGAGGAACCAAACTCTTGTCCTCTGCAAGAGCAGCAAATGCCTTAAGCCGAGTCATCTTTCTGGCTCCTGCTTATCTCTCATCTTTGTTATCAATACTTCCTTTTATGGCCTTAAACCTTTGTATAAAAGATGCTTAAGAGCTCTTGTTACTTGCTCCTCATTTCTGCTATTTGTTTCTTCGGTGTTTTCTCCTGCACCCCATCCCCAGCCACAAGTGATGTTTTCCTGCCTCTGTATATTTATACAAGTTGCTAATTGAATTCTATGCATTGAGAATTTTATGCTGAGTTCTGGGTTTTGCTGGTCTTGCAGCTGTGGGCTTGTCCTGAATGTCGGTTGATTCTTTTAAGCCTTGTCTTTTATTAGAATGGGCTTAGTGTCAGCTTTCCTCTGGGCTAGTTTAGTAGTTTAGGGCTAGATCCACACAGTCCACCTATTGGTTAGGACTCAGGTGTCTCGCTCAGTCCTGAGACCACCTGGACGTCAGAGGCTTCACTGGTCTTCAGAGCTGTCTGCATGGCCTCATGGACTTTTGTCCTCTATAAGCACAGTTCAGTAGTCAACAAAAGTACGCACAAGCTTTTCTCATATGTCTCCTTAACCTCCCCCCGCCCCCGCAGTGCAGCCATGAGCTGACCGCTCCTCTTTATGTTGTATCTCAGAATGTCCCTTCAGGCTTGTTTTGTTGCTACTTTTTCCGGGATCATAGCGGTCCACTGCCTGCTGCCCATTGAAAAACATTTTCTTTGTATATTGTATCTTGTTTTATTCTTTTGTCTTAAGGTATGGAGTCTGGTCAAAACAGTACCAATGTGGCCGCAGTAGCGGTCAGAAATGAAATTTCGTCTGAGGCATGTATTACTATGGGATGCGGTGACATTGCTAACATCTAAGTGTGCCTAAACGCTGTGCAGTGGGTTTTGTTGGTTTCCCAGTGGAGGTGATCATTAGCCTCTCTAACTAGGGATACATTTTATTCTTGTTCTTTAAGTATCGGCGAGCTGTTCTTTTTCCTCGGGTTGTAGTTGGGATCCGATTATCTTAGAAAGCACAGTTTGTACCTTTGTCAAGTTGGCCCATGTCAGTGGAATCATCTGAGTGTTTTCAAGTTTAATTTTTCCACGCGCATTTGCTATTTAGCATGTATCAAGCTAAAGGAACTTTTAAAAAGAATCTTTTCTTCTGACTTAAAAGTATTAATTAAACACCGAGTTTTATTTAAAGCATTCCAAATGCACTGATAGGCGCACAGGTTTTCTCCTCTAGGCCCTCAGCGTGCTGAGTTATGAAACTGCTAGGCTCTACACGGGTAAGCCATCTTTGCTTTGTGAAACACAGGCGGCCTTCTCGTTCTGGGTTTTTGCAGGTTAGACTCGGTTGGCTGAAGTCTTTCTAGGGCATTTTATCTTTCTGTACTCGTACACGTATGACTCATATTCTGGCAGTAAAATGTGTTAGGCTGCTTTTCCTCTTTCTGATCTCTGAAATTGGCCTTAGGTTGGATTATCTGTTCCTGGGATAGAACTGGTTTCTAAGGCGTTCCAGCATTAGGGGCTTACGGCAGAGGGCTGCTCAGTCCCTGTATCTGTTACCTCACTCACTCGATGTCCACAGCCACTGAGCCTGTGCCACCTCTCTGTTGGCCACTTAACAGGTACCTTGTTATTAAATCAGTTGTCACCCTATCACAGTGCTGGAGTTAAGTCACCCTTAGTCTACTTAACAACAGCCCCAAAGTGAAAGCCCAGTGGTGGTAGAGCTTCCTCCAAGGGAACATAGGGAAGTTCTTGACTGAATAAGGACCAGGAAAAAATGTGTTGGTCAACACATTAAAGATCACCGGAGAGGGCACCAAAATGTGTCAGATTCTTGATTTCTCTCCCTGCGCTTTCTGTCTGTGTATCCACAGCAGGAGGCCCAGCTGTGATCTGTCATTGTGTGTTGTACCCAAGGCCCCATAGTTGTTTCTGTGTCTGATGATTGAATCTACGCTTGTGTCTGTGTGTGCCTGAATACCCCTCCCTCCCTCTCTCTCTCTCTCTCTCTCTCTCTCTCTCTCTCTCTCTCTTCCCCTGCTCCCTCTCCCCCTCTTCTTCTTCCTTTTCTCCCTCTTCCTCTCCTTCCCCCTCTCTCCCTTCCCCCATCTCTGTGTGCATGTGTATGTGTATGTGTATTTGTATGTGTATGTGCATGTGCATGTGCATGTGCATGTGCCTGTGCCTGTGCCTGTTTCTGTGTGTGTGTGTGTGTCTGTCTGTCTGTCTGTCTATCCTAACAAAGGCCTTTGCTCCGACTCTATTGAACTGCACGGAAAACAGGACATGGGATTTCTTTGCAGGACGCCCTTACAGTTTCCCAAGGGAAGAAAGAAGTCATTACTGACCCAGCTGGCCCAGAAACACACAGTACTACAAACAGTTGTTATCAAGCAGGTTTACCCCAACCTGTTCGCTGCTTTCAGTAAACCGTAGTGGTAACCCACACATGCATTACTCCGGGTGCATAGCCCCGGGTGCATAGCCTAAGATTATAGCTATGTATTTAGCTTGGGCTGTAAAAGCTGATTGGATAGGAAGTCCAAGGTACAGTTATATTGTTCTCTTAAATTAGGCAGGTTAAACAGGCTAGCACGCTGTAGGATAGCGGCTGAGTGTTTAGTCCTAAATGCTATTGAAGCATTCTCTTAACTTGGTTGTGGGGTCTACCATAATCTCAGTCTTTTGGGGATCAAGAGATACGATCATAAAAATGTATCACTACGGAAATACCCTGTGCTGAGGTTTGGAAGAAGGACTCTTCCATCTACATAGAAACTCATACTTTGTCAACATACCCCAGATTGCAAGTGCATAGTGCTTAGAGAAAAGTGGAGAAGGCATTATGTTCGGGAGTGGAAGCCTTAGACAGGAAACACTGCTGACAAAGTGATCCACCAGAAAACACCGAGCTTGGGTTAGCAAGTGATCCCTAGAACCAATGGCCACAAGCCATTTACTGCACCCCGGGGATGGCTGCACAGATTCAGGGGTTCTTATGCATGGGATTTTTATGCTACGTGTGGTTGCAAGTATCCATTGTGGGTGTTGAAACACTCCCTGTGGGTAAAGGGGGCTGCTGCATTCTTTAATATCTCCTGTTTTCATTAGGTAAGGTATTATTTATAGCTCCCCCATTAAAAAAAAACCTAAGTTTTCATGAGAGATCTTTATGACTAAAGAATTTCTTAGTCTCTAGAGTACAGTGGTAAATACCCAACCCTAAACACTAGATAAAATCGCATTGATCTACGCTCATATGCACGTGTGCTTGGGACACACACACACAGACACACACACACACACACACACACACAGAGGAATACACACAAGTAAAACTGGGCAATTATGAATAAAATCAAGGTATTATATCAATGTCGATATCCTAGTTAAGAAGCCGTATTACAGTCTTATGAGATATTATCGCTGGGGAATCCAGGTTAAGAGTGCACTGGGTTCTGTATATTTTCTTATCTTCTCCTAGAGCAATTCATTTCCTACCTCAAGTCATATGCTGGCTTTTGGTGCTACGCGAGATCCCCATTTCACAAGTAGCCTCCAGCAACAATTAGTCCTGCATGTAATTTCTGAATCAAATGGTGGCTTTGGGTGAGAACTATGGAAGCAGTTTGGAAGCAGATGTAGCCCCGGGTGAAGTCGCCACCTTGTAACCGTACCATCTATTGAGACAGAAGGTTAAGGACACAGAGATGGGCATGAGCTGTGATTGCCTGGCGACTGTGCTTAGGTCCCACGAAAATGGCTCAGAAGGGTTGTCACTGGCACACCATGCCTTGGCTTTGAAGATGGATTCAGGAGCCAGGGACACACATTACCTCAAAAGAAGTCAAGAGGCCAGGGAATGTACTCTTCGCTCTGAAAGGCCCAGGCCTACTAGCATCTTGACCTGAGGTCAGGTGGGCCCATTTTTTGACCCTGGAAGTTTAAATCACCACCTCTTCAGTGTTTGGTACCAAGGCATACTGGACCTGCATAAGTCTCTCCTTAGTGTGTCAATCTGTAGAGTGGGTTTGCATTTAGTTTTGACTGTTCTAACTGCCAGCCCATCCAGACTGGTAAGATCAGTTTAATGAACATGTTGTAGGCCCCCGTGCAGGTCTCTTCTCTCCCATACCCCAGAGGACAATGGCCCTTATTCCAGGCCCCCTTATGAAACAACCTGCAGCGTTCTTGCTAACTGTGCACACTCAGCCCAAGCTTGGCAGCTGAAAGAACTCTTAGTCCATCTCACAATCCCCAGTCAAAGTTCATACAAGGCTCTCTGCTTTGAGTATTTTGATTGGTTGATTTATTTGAAATAAGGACCCACTGTGTACCCCAGGCTAGCTTGCAACTCACTATACAAACCATATGGGCCTCAGATTCATGATTCCCCTGCCTCAGTCTCCCTGTGCAGGTGGGAATTTCCAAGCCAGGCTTTCTAGAAACCTTTAAACTCACAGATTCCTTTCCCTTATCCCTGATGTCCCTACTCAGCCATTTTAAGACCTTACAAACTATTAGCTCATCCAGAGAAGATCGATTGGGGCTGAGATATAGTTTTTCTAGTAGAGTGTTTGCCTAACATAACACTTGGAAGGTAGAGGCAGGAGGATCAAGAAGTTCAACGTCATCTCTGGTTCCACAGCAAGTTGGAGGCCAGCTTGGGGCGTGTAAGACCTTGTACAAAAACAACAACAAATCAAAGAACATCAGGAGACTTGGGAAATGGGAGAGGGTTGTCTGGATTCTTCCTCTGACTCCTGGCTGTGCCATTGACTTGAGTCATTCATTGAGCCTTCCTGAGTCTATTTCTTTCTCATTTGAAACTTGAAATTGTTGACCCAGGTGATGTCATCTATCAGTAGGTGATGTCATCTGTCAGTAGGTGATGTCACCTATAGCTATAGATAGACATTCGTGTGTACTATTTTTTCCTTCATTTTCTCAATTCCTATTATGCAGACAATATTTTACAGTTTCTTTAATCCAATCTACATAGATAAGCCCACTCATATTTAATAGAGTTGTCTCCATACAGATGGGGAAAATGTTTCTAGACTAGTATGGCTTAGTACTATGAACAGGGATAATTTTTTCTCAGTGTTGACAAATTCAAATTCTGTATGCAGAGATGTATATCTATAAGTGTGTATGTATATGTGTGTTTGTAAAAATCTAAGGTTTTTTTTTAACCGCATATCAGGGTCACTGTGGAGAATGTCATTTTTCTCTGTACAAGGTTGCCACCATAGACTTGGAGTCCTTGGGTGAATCCAAACGCTGTAGGAAAGCTCAGAGTTTGTTTTAAGACATGTAACTAAGTTTTTGGTTCACAAAAAAGGAACTTGGCTTTTTTGATGAAGTTTGTTTTGTTTCCCGAGACAAAACTACAAACCTGTGTGAGCCAATGAACGAGCTGAGCGGGTTCAGTGGACTGACAGGCACTCAGAGACAGGGAGGGGCCAAGCTTCTCCATAGATGGAGTTTAGGGACCCTGCATCCTCAGCCCCCTTCCTTCAGTTGCCGAAGGGGCAGGAAAGCATCTTTGGACCTTTCTCTGAGTGTTTCTGTGAGCACCACTCACGCATTACTGACTCTTAGCAAGCTCCACCCTCCTGGAGCACAGTGTCAGAGGAAGTCGAGAGACCGGAAGTGACTGTTTCAAAGTCATACCTTCTTTGATAACCAGAGTCGCTCGTCTGAACCAAGTCCGGTGTACCGGCTGAGACAGACTAAGCCGTGCTAACTACAGCTTCCCGGTGCGGGAACACACCCTAACAAACATAGGCTCTCACTCGTTTTTATTTGTGGACCTACCCTAAGTCCATCCCATATCGCCAGCAGGAATCATGGTAGTTATGGAGCCAAGGAGGCTCCCGGAGGTACCATCATATCAAGTAGTCTGGATTTCAAACAGCCGAGGGAGAGAGCTTCAGAAGTCTACCTTCTCGTGTGAAAGGCACATAAGTCATTTCTGCGCAAAGCCATTGGTCA
The DNA here is from genome assembly GCF_011064425.1 of Rattus rattus. Classification (NCBI taxonomy): domain Eukaryota; kingdom Metazoa; phylum Chordata; class Mammalia; order Rodentia; family Muridae; genus Rattus; species Rattus rattus. The sequence goes on from NC_046155.1 coordinate 59,971,118, forward strand.
AATCTAACCATGAGGCTGAACCGGAACATTCTGGGATGGGCGGAGCCGTGTCTGGCAAAGGGCGCTCGTTCTCACCAAGCCTCTTGTGCTAGCTGCTCCATTCTGTCTTCCGTAAGGGTGATCTGTAACCGGCAGCCTGCTTTCCTGAAAGCTCTACATGCAATGTTCTTCCTGGGGATACGGGAATGGGAGAAACAGATAGCCTATCTAAACTCCAGAACTAACTGCATGAAGCTCCAGCCCAGCTGGGCTGTGGACCCTGCGCTGACACTTGCGAAGGGGCTGCCATTTTAGTTTCTCCCTTTTTGAACTATGGGTCCAGCAGTCCTGGTGCTGTTTTAGGAGAGTTCTCTGGTTTTGTGTCTAGCTTCTGTTTCACCCTTCTGGGAGTATGCCTAATGCAGGAGGGTACCTGGACCCTGCCTTTGACCCCGAGGTGGAAACCGAGCTAGCAGTTTGATACCTCTTCTTCCTTATTCCCAGCGTCTCTTTTGTGTTAGTTACATGACTGTGGTCAGATTCAATCAGATTGTTTTACTGAGTAGACTAGCAAGCGTTTGGGTGAACTGTCCCTTGTCCTAAGTTCAAATGATCACATTCAGTTCAGTGTGCAGCAGTACTCCACAGGGATCAAACTGGATTTCTTTTTCCTTTTCTCTCTCTCCTCCTTCCCTCCCTCCCTCTCTCTTCCTCCCTCCTATTCTTTCCCTTAAGTAATAGTCGCATAAGTTCCCACTCACTTTTTGAAATGGTCTCGGTCTGTAACCCAGGCTGGCTTCGGACTGGTGCCAGTCCTCTTGCTCCAGCAACATTCATGCTGGGCTTACAGATGACACAATGACCTCCAGCTTTCCAATTTTCCATTTCTGTAATAATTTATCATCCTGTTTCCCAACCCCTTCCTTCAGAGACCTGGTCCCCATGGATCTATAACTTTCAGGAGAACTGAGGGGCGGGGGGGCGGGGGTCGCCAAGTTCAATTTCCACAGCTTGATGGTTTTACCCAAGGCAGCCTCCGTGGGCAGAGCAGAAATGGGTGGGCAGACCTGCTCATGGCTCTGTGATTGCAGTGCAAGTGTGCATCCCTGAACCACACCAACAAAGCACTCGTCTAGGCTTTGTTGATGTAGAATGCTGCAGACACCCCTGGAGGCTGAGGAATGAGGAGCATTTGATGTTCTGTGGTCATGATGTCGTGATGCAGTCTCCTTGGACATATCAAGTGCCATCTCCATCTAGAAATCCAGGGGACCACATGCTGGGCTCCCTAACCAACAGGTCTTATCAGCTCAGATCAATGTTTTAGTCTGGTATTATCCAGTTTGTGATGAAATCTTCCAGAAGCTGAGAGGACTTCTCATGCCCAATATGGAAATCTTAAGAGCATCAAGTCCTCACCAGGACAAGCTGATCTGCGGGCACGTTTGGGTCCTACTGCCTGCTCCCTGAGCTGGGTCCAAGATGTTGCCCTAGATGTAAGGAACTCTCCCTTCAGAGGTCGGCAGAGCACATGTCAGAAGATTCCTAAGAATTAAAAGGGCTCTCTTGTGTTCTTTTCAGGAAAGAAATTTAAAAGATTCAAAACTGTATCCACACAGATTTTCCTCCACTCTGCTGGCGTCCAGTTTGGGAGAGGAAAAGAGAGAGAGAGAGAGAGAGAGAGAGGAGAAAGAGAGAGAGAGAGAGAGAGAGAGAGAGAGAGAGAGAGAGAGACGGGGTTCTGGGGTTGGTTTGCTAAAGGATAGAGCTGGGACCACCTTGCTGTGGCATGGAGGTACCACAAGATGGCAGCATTTCTGAATCTTCCCAATGCAAAAGGGGGCCAGCCTGCAGGGCGCAGGGCTGCCTTGGCCTGACCTGTCCTCCCTGCATTAAGAAGCCTTAAGTGTCCTAACCAGAACATCTGCTTGAAAGGCTGGATGTCCACGGTCTGTGGACAGCTCTCTCAACAACATCAGCTCAGTGGCCACTTGGACCTTGGGTTGGATTGACTTCAGCTTTCGAAGAAAATGCCTTTTGGCCAGCTGTTGCATGAAGCTAAAGAACTCTGGGGTGCTTTAGGAAGCCTCGCCTTAGTCTGAGCTCTGAGGGCTCCATCACCTGCCTGGCATCAAGGCCCGAAGCCCTGTGCTTCTAACTTCAAACAGTGGCACCAGTTGCCCACCGTGGCTTAACAGGCAGTTTCGTTAACAGAACCCTTCTTGGTGTGGGCCTTGGATAGCTCACTCACTTACTTGTAAATAAACATTCTTTTGGCAACTTTCGAGCCAGAGTCTCCGGGGGAAACAGTATAAAGCGCTCCCATTATGGAATCCGCATCTAGGATGTGCAACTGAAGCCCAAATTCACGAAACTGTGTTGCAAAGGGTCTTGTTAGGGTGACGTCAGGGACTCCGGGAGCCGCCATCATTTATCAGCTGAGCCTCCGTGTCTGTCTTCTGAGATGGTGTGTGGGATACTGGTAGCAATTAAAGAGCAAAGAGGTTCTTTGAATTTATCACATGCCCGATGAGAGCCGTCTAGTTTCAATTACAGCTATGCAGCCTCCCAACACCAGAGGGCGCTGTTTACATAAGCTACTCCTGCAACCTTTACCGCTTAAATCTCAGTTACCCGTGGTGTTACTGAGGGACCTTTGTTGTGAAAATTAAATAGAAGAATAAATAAATAATAAAATATGTAAGTAATGTTGATCTTCACACCTGGTGCTCTTCATTGCTATTAGATTTAGATGCCTTAATCGTTAGAGCTAAATGTAGATTGGAACTTGCATTTGAAGTCATAACTAGGGTCTCAGCGCGTGTATTTGGCTCTGAATACCAACTTTCACCCTACAGGCCCTTCCTTTTACTTCTGACTAAAGGACTGGTCCATGTAGTTGAACGGGCTAGGAGTCCACACTTCCCTCTCTGAGTGTTCACGATCTGACCAGCGCCCAGCTCTAGATCACTGAAGGAAGGTTGGACAGGGACATTGGCCAAAACCATTCAAGAGAAGACTGATGAATGGGGGAAGACCATGCCCATGTCGAGTGACCTCTACAGTGGTAGTTACTGACTTGCCACTGGTCAGACTCCGGGCTGAGATCTGAACCTAGCCACGTGACTCAGATCACAGTGTCAGCCAATGCGGAGAAGATCTGGAACACGCCAACCATCACATCCCACAGGAAGACATCTGATTGTTATTTGACCCTGAACATGGTGACTCTGAGAAGCAGTTAAGGCAGAGAGAGGTCCGTTACAGCTCAGCACCCGGGTGTGTCTACAGGAGACCTGGCTTTGGGCTCTATGTCAAGTGCGTGGGAGTTCAGGCAAGATTTTCTCATCTCTGGTCTTTGGTTTTGTGTATCAAAGATCAAAGATGCCCAGTCACTGTATTTGAGGGTCTCCCTACTGCAACCACAGACAAGTAGTGAATTCAGAGGAACCAGGTGACCCAAGTCACGCAGCTGGACCTGGTGAGGAGTTTTACTCAGGGCAGCAGAAGTAGAAATCTCCTCTCAGGAGTAGGCCTGGTTTGAGGCATCCACACTGGGTCTTCCCTACTGAGGTTTCAGTCCTCCTCTCTAACCTGGCCCTCAGCTTCCTTCCAAGTAGAGCCTGCCTTGTTTCTCTAACTCCGTTACAGGCTCTTTCCTGATCATTTAAAAAGCTTTTATCACATCTGAAAATGTTTCCCAAACGTCAACCAACTACCAGAGGGGGAGGAAAAACCCAGTGTTTTGATGAGTTAAGTGTAAACGAATCAAAACCATATGCGTTAAATTTCCCCTGAAATACTCTCGAATTGACCATTAAGGACAAATGCTTTGGGACACTGTGGGCTGGGGTGGGAGGGGGGGGGGGGGGAGAGGGATGGGAGCTGAGGCCAGACTTGGAACAGCCTCTGTGTCCCCTGGCAACAGGCTTATTTATTCCACGGTGTGCATGCCCCCAAGTCCCAGATGCCCTAGTGGACACTCAACGTTTTAAATGGATAAGCTGATAATCTTAAACAGTAACTTAATGAGACCTTGGAGGAAAACTCCAAGTGACGAAGGGCATCGTGTTCAGCCATTCGGGCTCTGTGAGTTTGTCTGAACTGTGGTAGACTTGTTCCAGGTGCTGCGGTTTGGGGAGGGGGTGTCTCTGCCAAAACTCATGTTGAGGTTTAATCGCTACTCTAATGAAGGTGAGAGGTGGTAGGGTCACCGAGGGGCAGTGGATCATGGGAATTCTGCCCCAGTGAGGGGATTAGTGCAATTATTACAAGGGAAGGTTAGTTACTACACAACAGCTTCCTCTTAGTCCCCGTCTTCACCTTCCACTCTCTTGCCCACCTCCCTTTCAGTCACTAGACCTACACCGTAAGGTTTGAAGTTTGTGCCTCAAATAGTGTCTCACAACCACCTTTGACTTCATTTCCAGGGGATCCAACACCCCCTTCTGACCTTGCAGGGCACTAGCATGCACGTGGTACCCATACATACACACAGGCAAATCATGCACCCACATATAATAAAACAAACACACCTTGTGCTGTTAAAAAGAAAGCCATTGTTCCACATGGTCCTGTGTTTCCAGCCCCCAGGACTGTGAGCTTAATAACCCTCTTCATGACTGACAAGTGACTCAGTCTCGGGTATCCAGTCAGAACCCTGTTGGCAGAACTCAGTCAGCAGAAGAAAATACGTGAAGACACCTTCAAACAAACAAAACAGTTGATCTGTTCATCCACTCACAGGCTGTTTATTGCACGCTCAATCTGTGCTAGACAGTGAAAAGTGTAACTGAAAACGAGGATAAATAAACAGAGGGTGGAGTTCCTGCCCTGGAGTGACCTAACTCCTTAACTTCTTCCTCAGGACCTCGGCATGATGTCATTGGCAGTGGCCGATACTGGGAGGACTGGGAGGGGTGGGGAGGGGGAAGGGAGGGGAGGACTGGGGAGGTTGGGAAGGTTGGGGGAGGGGGAGGGCTGGGAGAGGGGAGGGGAGGGAGGGTTGAAGGAGGGGGGGGAGGGGAGGGAAGTGTCTCCTTGCCTTCAGTGCCAGCTTGTGTTATGCTGAGGCTTTCGGGTCCGTCTGAGATTATTTTCCCAAGATCCGGGTTCGGACTGGGAACACGTTGTGCTGTGCTGTGTGTTTTGAGGTCCAGCTGTGGTTCTGTTTCCTCCCTCTCAGGGTGTCTAGCTGCTGCTGTGTACCAGGCTGGAAGGATGAATCGAGCCCAGAACCGATGGAGTTCTGCAGGATCCCAGTCTGGCTGGGAGTGAGTGCCTGGGTTGAGAGGGTGAGGGAGGAGAAGGCCTTCTCCCAGGACCTTCAGTGAAACAGCTTTCCGAGATGATCTTAGCGTGTGCTTATTTCTTTAGTCAGGGTGGGCTTGTACACACACACTCTATTCTTTATTCGGGGTGAGCCAAGGGTTATATAGTTTGGGGGAAGCAGGTGAGGGTCTCCAGGATGGGCAGGGGTCATTGGATGAAGAAGGTTAAGGTACTGAGATGTCATTAGCCTGGGGAAGTGCTCCAGGAGGCTCTGCAGGTAGGCAGTGGGGTCTGGGATGCCCCGAGTGGAGAAAAGGCCACCTGACAAAGGGAGTCTGCTATTTTGCGCTGAGCTCAGGGCTTTCAGCAGGGCTTCCTGACAGTGCATGGCAAATTATCTACTCTTCTACCCCACTAACGAAAGAACTACTTATTCACTAGGTCCCAGGCTAGCTGGCCAGCAAGCTCGCGGTTTCCTCTGGCTTCTGCCTTTCCAGAACCAGGCTTTACAAGTATTTGTGCTGCCACACTGGGCTTTTCATAGGTGGGAAGCTGGAGATACGAACTCACATCCTCAGGCTTGCTTGAGCACGAGATTGAGCACTAGGAACTGTCCCAAAGGCTTGCTGGTTTTTTTCGTGGCAGATTCTCACTTTCCTGTATGGTCTATCTTTAACCTGAGAGCATCCCCGCTTCCTCTCCACCTTTTAGTTTGTGCCTCCCACAGAGCTAAAGGCACCTCTGCCCTTCTCTCCTGTACCAGCCGAGCGGTCTCCGATGCCTTTCCAAAAATATTTCATCACCTTCTCCGCTTTCTGGTTTCCTTCACGGGGCGGTGCTGAACTTTCCTTGAGTCTGTGTATACAACTGGCTGTTGTCTCAGAGATGAAGAAGCGGGAGAGGGAAAGTGCAATGCTGAGCTCTGGGGACCTGGTGGAAGGGTTTGGGTCTGTGGTTAAAGTTTCAAAGCCCATACATAAATACGTGATGTTTTAAGCAAGGAACAAGGACAGGTCACTAGAAGAGCACAGAGTGGGAGGATTCCCCGAGGCCCTGGTGTTGGGGTCCAGGTGGTCTGCAGCTCCTTTCTCAGGCACAAATCCTGACAAAGATGTGGCAGGGAGGTCTGTATCAAGAATCGACAAATGGGATCTCATGAAACTGCAAAGCTTCTGTAAGGCAAAGGACACTGTGGTTAGGACAAAACAGCAACCAACAGATTGGGAAAAGATCTTTACCAATCCTACAACTGATAAAGGGTTTATATCCAAAATATACAAAGAACTCAAGAAGTTAGACTGCAGGGAGACAAATAACCCTATTAAAACATGGGGTTCAGAGCTAAACAAAGAATTCACAGCTGAGGAATTCCGAATGGCCGAGAAACACCTAAAGAAATGTTCAACATCTTTAGTCATAAGGGAAATGCAAATCAAAACAACCCTGAGATTTCACCTCACACCAGTCAGAATGGCTAAGATCAAAAACTCAGGAGACAGCAGATGCTGGCGAGGATGTGGAGAAAGAGGAACACTCCTCCATTGTTGGTGGGATTGAAGACTGCTACAACCATTCTGGAAATCAGTCTGGAGGTTCCTCAGAAAATTGGACATTGAACTGCCTGAGGATCCAGCTATACCTCTCTTGGGCATATACCCAAAAGATGCCCCAACATACAACAAAGACACGTGCTCCACTATGTTCATAGCAGCCTTATTTATAGTAGCCAGAAGCTGGAAAGAACCCAGTTGCCCTTCAACAGAGGAATGGATACAGAAAATGTGGTACATCTACACAATGGAATACTACTCAGCTATCAAAAACAATGAGTTTATGAAATTCATAGGCAAATGGATGGAACTAGAAAATATCATCCTGAGTGAGGTAACCCAATCACAGAAAAATACACATGGTATGCACTCGTTGGTAAGTGGATATTAGCCCAAATGCTTGACATTACCCTAGATGCACAGAACATATGAAACTCAAGAAGGATGACCAAAATGTGAATGCTTCACTCCTTCTTTAAAAGGGGAACAATAATACCCTTGAGAGGGGATAGGGAGGCAAAGTTTAGAACAGAGGCAGAAGGAACACCCATTCAGAGCCTGCCCCACATGTGGCCCATACATATACAGCCACCAAACTAGATAAGATGGATGAAGCAAAGAAGTGCAGGCCAACAGGAACCACATGTAGATCTCTCCTGAGAGACACAGCCAGAATACAGCAAATACATAGGCCAATGCCAGCAGCAAAGCAAACCACTGAACTGAGAATGGGACCCCTGTTGAAGGAATCAGAGAAAGGACTGAAAGAGCTTGAAGGGTCTCGAGATCCCATATGAACAATAATGCCAACCAACCAGAGCTTCCAGGGACTAAGCCACTACCCAAAGACTATACATGGACTGACCCTGGGCTCCAACCTCATAGGTAGCAATGAATATCCTAGTAAGAGCACCAGTGGAAGGGGAAGTCCTTGGTCCTGCTAAGACTGAACCCCAGTGAATGTGATTGTTGGGGGGAGGGTGGTAATGGGGGGAGGATGGGAAGGGGAACACCCATATAGAAGGGGAGGGGGAGGGGCTAGGGGGATGTTGGCCTGGAAACCGGGAAAGGGAATAACAATCGAAATGTAAATAAGAAATACCCAAGTTAATAAAGATGAAAAAGAAGAAGAAGAAGAAGAAGAAGAAGAAGAAGAAGAAGAAGAACAACAACAACAACAACAACAACAACAACAACAACAACAACAACTCGGGCAAGGAGGTCCAAGAGGCTGTTTGTTGAAGTTCTGCCCACGTGCCCTTTTTAGCAGCCGGACAAACGTATAATAAACAGCAGTGGGAAAACCATTCATTCCTGAAGTTGACCCAGACTCTTGTCTCTGTCTACACCCCCACCCCCTTCCAGATCCCCAGGAAGATCATGGATGAGCGGGCAGAGGCACTGGGCACAAGCAGGGTTCTCCCTGAGCCCAGGAAGCTGAGTTCTGCACCTGATGGAGAGGAGTGGTTCCGTTGCTCATCAGAGGACACAGATTCAGGCATCCAACGATTGAGAATTGTGTCGTATCTGAAGTCAGCTTCTCTGTGCTGGAGTGACAACTGCAAGGTTTTGTCAAGAGCATCCTCCAGCTGTGGAAAATGGGAGCCAGAGACAAGGAGAAAGGGGACGTGGTGGTTACAGCTGGGATAGCGTGGGATAGTGGCTACTGAGGAGCTCGCTCCCATGGGTGTGGGACAGGCTTGCTTTGTCCGTCTTTCTATTCGAGTAGCAGCTACAGCCCCTGACACACTGGATTCACTCTATAAACATGCACAAGGCTGGATACTAAGACTGTATCTAGTACTTTAGGGTGTGTCTGTGAATGTCTTTCTTTGGGTGTCTCCTTCCTGACAGTCAGGTTAATGAGGTCTGCCTCCTAATTTCACCCTCGGTGGTAGCAAGCAGAACCCAGTTTGCATTCTAGATCTTGGTGATCTGGAATTCAGACGGTTTCTCCTGCATGGTGCAGGTTCACCTGGCCATTTAAGTGGATGAAGGAACCGAGCAGCTCATCCATGTGTGGTGCGGGAAGCAGATCCAGGGAAAGGGAATGAAGGTTTAGAAAGCGGTTTCCAAAGAGCTTGTCTAAGTTGCTGCTGCTGCTGCTGGGGAAGACAAGCTGGCCTCCATATTTGACCATGTCGAATCATTCATTTAACGAGGAATCATGTCCTGGTTAAATTCGTAAATAGGTGTTGGTGTTTTTTCTCCAAACAAAAGATTGTCATCCCCTGCTCCCCAGATTGGGACATTTAAGGTGGAGGAATTTAAGCAGAGTGGTGCTTTAGGCATCGGAACACTTAGTCTCCAGTGGGCAGTGCTGCTTGAGAGGTTGTCTGGAGGCCTTGTCTGTTGGGGGCATGCGGAGGGTGTCTTGTAGGGATTTGAGAGTTTAAACCTTTACCCTGTTTACCCTCTGCTTCCTGCTTGTCACAAACGTGATCTCCCGACTTCCTGTTCCTGCCACCATACATGCCACTTGCTGCTATGGGTTCCACGAAGCTCCGATGTAAAATAAACTCTCTCCGCCTCTTGATGCCTCTGACTATGGTGTTTTATCACAGCAACAGAAAAATAACAAATGGGGAGTAGGGTTTGAAGCAGTTACACGGAGCTCGTGTGTGTGTGTGTGTGTGTGTGTGTGTGTGTGTGTGTGTGTGAGAGAGAGAGAGAGAGAGAGAGAGAGAGAGAGAGAGAGAGAGAGAGAGAATATGCCCCAGATACATATCTGATGAAGGATGATGATCTGTAGAATGTATTTTCTAAGCATCTTTCAGTCCCACCATCACCATCACAAAAAATCCCATGTGATCCCAGTAGAGGAAAGGATGGGTAAAATCCATGAGCAGATGTTTCACACTAAAGCACAGCAGACAGCTAACAAGCACATGAGAAGACATGAGTAACACGTGTCATGTTCATCTCTACAGGCTGGAGAAGAGCAGGACAAACTGCATCGTTCCCTCTCTGCCAGCAGGAGTAGTACCACCAGTCTAGAAATTAGCTGAGCAGTTTCCCTAAGACTAAATATGGAACCCCCATTCGGCCCTGTGACTGCATCCTTCACAGAAAACACAGCTGCACACAGAAAACCACACACAAACATCCACAGTACCCCAGCACCCCAAACTTACAGACACTCCAAGTGTTCTTCAACATGTTAAAAAAGCAATTGCGGTTCATTTATGTTATGGAATTTTACTCAGCAGAGGAGTGACCTACGGATAGGCAAAGCAATGCAGATGAGTTGCTTGGGACAACTGGCAGGTGCCACAGCCAGTCTCAGAAAGTTCCCTGTGATATGGTTCCTTTTAAATTGCATTCTAGACATGAAAAAAAAAACCCTACCTTCTATCCATCTATCATCTATCTCTCTTCTATCGTAAGTCTCTATCATCTAACATCTATCAATCATCTATCATCTACCTATCCTGTCTGTCATCTGTCTGTCTGTCTGTCTATCATCTGTCAATCATCTATCCATCTACCAATCTATCTATCTATCTATCTATCTATCTATCTATCTATCTATCTATCTATCTATTCATCTATCAATTATCTATTTACCTATCATCTCTACCATTTATCAATTATCTATCATCTGTCTGTCTGTCTATCTATCATCTATCCATTTACCAATTATCTATCTAACTATCCATCATCTATTCATCTATTAAGTATCTATTTTCCTATCATCTCTACCTATTATCTATCTATCTATCTATCTATCTATCTATCTATCTATCTTCTATATCTTCTATCATCAGTCTCTATCTATGTATCTATGTATCTATGTATCTATGTATCTATGTATCTATGTATCTATCTATCTATCTATCTATCTATCTATCATCTATTCATTATCAATTATCTATTTACCTATCATTGCCATCTACCATCTATCAATTATCTATCATCTGTCTGTCTGTCTCTGTATCTATCTATCTATCTATCTATCTATCTATCTATCTATCTATCTATCTTCTATGGGAAGGAAAACACATTAGTCATTACCAATCATTGAAATGGAGAGTAAAGACAGTAGGTAAGGTCCCTGTGGGGGGGTGACTGTGGGGTCGGTAACTTGAATCTAGCTATGTGACAGCGTGCATAGAACTGAGCACACACCCTTCACCACAAGGTGGGAATGTTAGCCCTGAGAGTAGAGCCAAGAGGTGCAGAAACCAAGAAAAAAATGAAATCTGCCCACTCCAAGTGCCTATTTGACTATATGGAAAGTCAGAACACAAGAAGAGAATGGTACCCATGGGGACCCTTCTTGTTTTCGTAGGTGACAAATGAGGTGGCATGATGTTTCCTGTATGAAGTAGCCTTTATCAACTTTATGTTTCAGAGACCTTTGGTGTGGTCACTATTATCTTTGCCTATCTCTATTATTTACTTGAGGCAGAAAAAGCTCAAGTAAATGAAACTCCTTAGTGCATGTGTGCTCTCAACAGGGGCATGGTCATTTAAGGTCGTCAGTGTCTTAGACCCAAGTGGAATGGCAAAACCTTTGCCAGGTAAGGCTCAGAGGGATGGCAAGGCCTTCTTCCGCTGGTCCATGTGAGGGTGTCGATAGTGTGTCCAGAAAATGCCCACTGTAGCTTTGTCCCCTGGATATTTATGATCTGAAGACTTCTCCCCTACCGCTCCTAGCAAGCTTAGCTAAGCCCCCTCCCCCAAGTCAGCTGTATGTCATAAACCCTGCCTCCTTCCTTGAGTTTGCTGTATGTGTCACCTCCCTGTTCACTGGTGTTCAATAAACACAGATGCGTTGAACTTCAGGGTTGCTGTGGCCTCTCCATCAGACAGCCTAGTCCACCTGGCCCCGGCTTCTCTGTGTGTTCATTCATTCCCCTGCTCCCTTCGTTTGTGTAGGAAGTGACACTGCAGATGAGACTGGCTGACATAGATTCCCAATGAGAGGGAGGCTTCTGAAGAAAGCACATCAGAACAATCTACAGAATCATCTCCGCTTTCTCCGAGGTAAAGAATGACAAAGGAGGAGGGGCAGGATCCAACCGGAGACAAGCCCGGGGCTGAGTGTGTCAAGCCCCAACTTAAAGCTTCTCACCCTGGAGGCTGAATCTACCAACGGACACAACACACATGTAACATAGGACTTGGACCTGTGAGCTGCACAGATTCCTATCTACAAACGACTAATCCAGGAGGCTGGAGTCCTGCAAAAATTATGTTTTCTAATATTCAGGAAATTACTCGGCTCTGTCCTTGGGTTTCTATGTCTGCTCTAAGTCACTGTTACTCAGCCCCAACTGCCATCTCTGGTGACAACATCCAGGAAACGGAACGGTAGCTTCTAAAATGATGGTCCAGGAGACCAGAACTAAATTAGTAACTGCTTTTTTAAATCTCACTACTTACAGATTAAGACAATCAGAGAAAACCGACGATGGGAGTTTAATCCGCTGACCACCCCTTCCAGTTAACCTGCCCATAACTTGTTTGTTTGCTTTCTTAGGGTTGATATGAAACAGGGCTGCTTGGTGCCTGGAAGGTGCTCTCTGGGCTCCGATGGGCCCTTCTGGGGAGCCACTGGGAGCTAGGGAGCTGGCAGCTCTCAAAGATGCCTTCCTGGTGACGTGGCCAGCAAATCTTTCCGGCAGGCATACCTCTGTCCTTGAGGTTTTAGCAGCATGGTGATGGGTCGTGAAAGGACAAAAGACTGTAAAAGTTCATAGTTTCTAGTCAGGAGACACCCCAGATTCACTTTCTCTACAGGAATTCCTCCACATTCTCTTGCCTGCCTTTGAGTCTTTGCCCAGCAGAGAGGTTGGTGACCGACATCCTGCTTCAGCAAACTCAGAATGAATGGCTCTGCTTTTCTTCTCTGCTTGGGTTTTATTTCCATGCACCTTTGTAGATGCTTACAGAGTGAATTCTTTCAAACGACCAACGGAATCGCCCGCTTTCCCAAATCGGTTTCTTGCCATACAGGTCAGTAGATGGGTGGCTCTTTGTCCTGGTCTGGCACATGCATGGATGCTTTCACTCAAGTCTAAAACATTCCCATTGAGTCATCTCAGCCCCTCTGGCAGGACTCATGGCTGCTGCCCGTTCCCTCTGTTCCGTGCCTTTGCCTGCCTGGTACCCATGCAGACTGGTTGCTAAGTATTTTGTATCCTGTGATGGACCAGCCTGACTCCATTTTAAGAATGGGAGCCATTTTGTTATAAAATCTGAACAAGTTCACTTCCGCTGGCTGCGAAATTCAAGTTGGCCATGCTGTGACCTTGTTTCTGGGATTTGAGATGCTCTCCACCCTATCTATGGACTTTGACTCACACCTTGAATGCACCACGATAAGATGCTCTGTCAAGTAATTTTGAAATGTTCAGCCAAGATCCTACATAATCAAAATTCTTCTGGAAACCCTCCAACAACCCCCCCCAAACAATCTTGTTGTTTTCCCCGTTCCCCCCCCAAAAAAGGTTTTGTAGTTTCATGGACAGTGTAAACCCTACTCTTTTCTGTGTTCAATGTTTTTTCTTCTTCAAATCCAGCTATAGAGAGATAGCCCTGTCTGACAGAAAGTAAAGCTTGCTTAATTTGACCAAAGAATGTAGATAATGATCTTTAATCTGGTGGAATTAGCGATTCCCACCATACTTACAGGCCACCCTAAGCTAAAACGTCACTGCTTCCTACTAGAAATACCTCAGCGGAGGAAGAGCTATGTGTTGTCTTCCAGTCTCCGAACTCATCAGCAGGGCCGGCCACATTCCCTCGCCGCTTCTGCCTCTGTCACTGAACTATACAAGAATCGTACCGTTGGTCTGTTTTCTGCCTAACTGCTGAGTCACCAGTCTGACTCTCTGTATCCCTCATGCAGTTAGGCGTGGCGGAAGTGTCTGAAGAAACCACTCTGGGGGCGCCCTGTTAGAGGAGGGAGCTCATGGCACAGAGGCTGACCCAAAGCGGAGCCAAGATCCTCTTCCAGGGCACCAACTGGTGTCACTTAGCACCACTAACTCTTGAGTTGCCAACACCCTCATTACCATTCACGGCCCACAGCCTCTGTATCCTGGAAACGTATTTGCAAATGGGATGATCTCAGAGTAACATATGTTGCCGGCATGTGACATTGTAATATCTTTTTATGTTTCTCCCTGGCTTTCTACCCCTCAGCCACCCCTAAAACCCATTTCCATTGAACATCATTAAAAGCAAAACAAAATACAACACAACACAACACAACACAAAAATCCTCACTCCCCACTTAGAGGCCCAAGTCCTGGGGAGTCGGAGCATGGGACGCACTGTCTCCTCTAAAGTTCAGAAATAAAAATGTCTTTCTCCTTTCAGCGCTGATCCCTGATGCGACTCTATAATCAGTATCAAACGCTCGGTAGCAAGGATTTCTGTGGAGCCTTCTCAGCTAAAATAGATTTCACCTGCCCGTTGCTCTTTGTAAGGGAACAATGGGCGTAACAATAAGGGCCTGCTATAGCGTTCATCCATGAATAGTCTCCATTCGAGGTATTTGCTGTTGGCCCTGCAGATTACCTGTAAAGAATGTCCGCCTCCCTCCGTGGAGAAAGGTTATGCCCCAGGCGAGCGATCTGGGCTGTTTTGTGGTGATGAATTAATAGGGGCCTGCAATTAATGGAGTCTGATATCCAAATGGTAGGAGTCACCTTTGGAAAGGGGGTCTGCTTCCCCCTCTAGTCTAATTGCACAACCCAGGGTGTCTCCAGCGGGAATGGGTCACCTTTGTGTGTAAGCCTGGGTAGGGTGCTGCAGGAAGGGGCAGAGAGGGTGGCAAGCGAGGGTTTTCTGGAAGCCTATTTGGGTGAGCACTCAGGGAAGTGGGGAAGTGAGACTCACCTCCGTCCCCTTAGGATACAGCTGGGAACCAAGCAAGCTGGAAGCCAAGAGTGTCTTTTGGGGTTTTCAGCTGGATTGTTTTGGAGGAGGGGGTGAGGGGATGTTGGTGAATGGGATGCCTGCCGTAGGCTTCAGAGTAAGCACTGCAGAACTCACAGCTAGTGCACTGTGGGGCTGGAAGGGAAGAAAACAAGACGAAAACATCCTTTGAGTGTAGCACACCCGAGGCCGGTCCTTGTGCGATCCCTGCCCAGCAGTGTGATTTGGGAAAGATAGCACCCGTCTGAGTATCTGCTGCACTGATGCTATTCCCAGGGCTTGGACACAATCAGGAAGAGTCAGTTTCCCAGCATCCCCTGCAGTATAGTTCTGGTCAATCAGCAGTGGTTGTCTGTTGGGCAGAGTTTCTGGAACACCATTGGCTCTTTGACCTAAGTAAAAAGGAAGAGAAGCACTTGACCTTTTCTAACTCCTCCCCACCTTTTCCTTATTGGAATGCAGTTGTGATGGCTGGAATCACGGGGCCACCATCTTGCAGACAAGAAGGCTAACTCCATAAGTGTCTAAGTGAATACTATAGAAGGATCAGAGGGAGTTGGAGGTGTTGATAGCAGGCCTCAGCTGTCTCTGCCCCCATAGGACCTTCCATGAGAAGGATATTCCCCTCTGCATAGATGGCACTGTTGTTAGAACTCAGAGAAAGGGAAGGAACTGCGCTGGGAGGCATATCACCAGGAATCTAATGCTTCATGGCTTGGTCATCTCGACAGCATCTGTTAACACAGGCAGCTGAGAATCACCACCAGCACCATCCCTAGTCATCACAACCACCACCACCAGGATCACCACCACCACCATTACCCGAAAACCCATACACACACCATCACCATCATCATCACCACCATCATCATCCATCTTGGAACCCTTGCTTAGTAAATCAAGGCTTCTGAAGAAGTGGAGTTCAATTAAGGCAGGTCAGAGGCAATGATATGTGTGGCACTTTATAAACAGCTCTCTGTATCATGGAAGGTGCTAGAGTGATTCTCCTCCAAGATGCTGCCTGCTGCTGCCCGGTCTGGGGCAACTCTGAAGGAAGTGAATCTGGGAACCAGCAGGCCCTAATCCTAACAGCAATGACATTTAAAAGATCCCTTCCCTAAGACAGAAACCTTTATGGATGTCCACCCCTGGACGCACAGACCAGCTTTTCCCACCACCCAACGTGACTTCTCACGGGACCTTAGGAGAAGCAGAGGCACGTTTCAGCCAAAGTTGGAATAGAGCCTGCAGCCCACTGGGATATCTGGTCAGAGTTTCCTAGTGACCCATGAAGGGTCACTTGCTGACCCCTCGTCCGTCTCTGGGCAGTATGGCTTAGAGGCTTCCTTCCAGGAGGACAGCAGAGAGAGAGAGAGAGAGGAGAGAGAGAAAGAGCGAGCAAACCACAAATGAGCTAATCACCATTAATGTGGTGGCTGAAAACTGCCAGTCTGACATCCCTACTAATGGCTGACAAATGTCAGGGTGACTTGTGTGCTTTTCTTGTTAATTGAATTGGTTAATTAGGTCCCAGAGGCCTAGCTGCTAATTATGAGCTACAGCCAAATATGAGGGGAAGAAGAGGGGAAGAGAGATGCAAGTAAATGAAGACAAAAGAAAACACACGTGCGTTTTGCACACAAGCCTGCGCCCGGACTCCTCTGCGTGCTTTGCGATCTCGACTGCGACTGCCTCTCCATTCCTGACTTCCCACATGCTACTGTCTTCTTGATGTGTTCAAAAAGGATTTTTTTTAAAAGCAAGAAAAACTCCAATTCTGCCTTTTTTTTTCCACTAGGAACATCTGCTCAGACAGTGCCCTGTTCATTAGTTTTCTGCCAATTAGCAAGGAGGAGAATGGGAGAGGAGAGAGATAGGGAAAAAGCACCCAATTTGCAACCTGACCCATTACTTTGTAAAGATGCTGTGTTTGAATGCAAAGGAGGCCACAAGGCCCAGCTTGTTTTGAACAGAATGGCTCCAGCCTGTCTGCCTTAGCACAGGCTCTGGACACAGGGGTGAAGACCGCAGTCCCCACGATCCCACTGAGGAATAGTCAGGACAGTGCCTGGGAGCTCAGGAGGCTTCCCGGAACTGGAGGCATCTCCAAGAGCTGCCTCTTCGGTGTTAGACAGATGGTTCAGCCAATAGAGTGCTTGTTGAGAAAGCTTGGGAGAACTCGGCTCAGACCCGTAGCACCCGTGTGAAAACCCAGGCACGGCGGGCGCCCTCCTAACCGGATTGCTGAGGGGTTGGGTGGGAAGACAGGCAAATTCCTGAAGCTCACCCACTGGCCAGCTGGTCTGGCTAAATGAGTGAGCTTCAGATTCAGTGAGCAACCCTAGGTCAAGAAAGGCGGAGTGTGGCAGAGAAACATACCCAATATGCACACCTGCACACTCGTACACATGCAAGTGCACTCAAACACACATGCATATGTTCACACACAGGACCACCCTCCCCCACACGCACAGATACACACAGACACTGTGTCTCACAACACCCTCCTCTATACACACGGTGTCTCACATGTCTCTATCAGGCACACACAGTGTGTCTCACACCTATCTCTTTATCAGATTACACACAGTGTGTCTCTTGTCTCTTTATCGGGTTTGGCTGTCACCATCACACTTCCGTTTTATCCCATTTGAGGAGAACATAGAGAAGAGCCACAGCCTCCAGCTCTACCTCCAGGAGTCAGCTAAGCTAGACATCAGATAAAAGGATCAGCCTTCTCAGGTTGGTATGAAAGGGTGGGACTGGACAGGGGAACCAAGGTATCAGGGAAGCAGCGCAGAAGACCCTATAAGGGAAGAACCAGATTCCTGCTTCCTGACGTCCTGGCAGCCATAGTTAAACTCCTCAGGGCTGAGCTGTCTGGCTCCATATTTGACACTCTGATAGCAGGAAAGGGGTTAGGTTTGGAAATGGGTGAGCAGAAGCTGGGAGCTTCAAGCGCACGTGGTGTGTGAGCCAGGCTCACTTGGAGCCGCCAGCCCCTGGGGGATTTCCACTGAGCGTGAGCCGCGCCACACTGGAAGGGAACTCATTCCTTCCAAGCAGTGAGTTCAGAGCCCTCCTCCTGATTTCCAACCCAAAGTCCGGTCCCCAGCGCCCAGAGACAATGCTGGCCTCAGCTACAGGTTGGTTCTGTCTGCTCAACACTTCTGAGGTCTCTGACTTTCACAGAGACTTGAGTGGAATCCAAGGGCCACAACCCACACCGAGCTTCTCAAAAGCATCCTGGTCTTAAGTGTCACCAGAAAAAAAAATGTATTAGTTCCACAAGGAATTCCTTAAAAATCACCAGATTGGCCTACATGGTTTGACTGGGTCACCCAAACTGGGACGGGAGATGGCCCCTAGAGGAGGCAAGGCTCTAGTTGGAGACTCTGTACCACACTGGCTCCTCCCCCAGCCAGGCAACTAGGCCTAGATCTTCCTGAGTGGAATATTGACCTGGTGCTATCGACAGGCCACCTGCTGAGACTTCTGTCCTTATTGATAACCAATGGCGGTGTCTAAAGTTCAAACACTGCTGGGCGGCTTTCATGTTTGTAAACAGTATTGATGTGCATAAATCAGGGGCCATCAGACCCTGCACGACGAACACGGATGGAGTCCAGAGTCCATGCAGAAGCAGCTAATTAAAATCAGAGCTGGGGGTGAGGCTGTGGATACAGCCTGTTAACGTAAACGCCCTCAATCCAGGACATCCCAGGACCCCGACCGACCCCCACCTTCCCACTGCAATGCTGCTGTCATTCCTTTGGGGAAGTGGGGGTCTCACAGCACCCTTGGTTTACCCCCGACAGCTTCTTGACCCTTTGAGTCAGCTTCAGGAATGAGGTAGGCAGTGGGAGAAGACAACAACCTGGGGTCCTCATGCTGACCCACAGGATTCTGATGTAGCCTAGAAATCAAATGCATGTATACAGGAATCACCATCAGGATGAAGGACTTCTTTCCCATCTGTTTTCTCAGAAAATGTCTGTGTGCAGCAACAATGTTTCTCTTGCTTAGAAGCCCTAAAGAAACAAATAGTAAATGCCAAGGAAAGAAGAAATGTAGGAGAGAGGGAGGCTTCCCACTAATGATAAGGACAAATTCTACAAATTCAAGAGCAAACCTCTACTCCAGACTGTCTCTTGCCTTAGCTACTTTAAGAATGGTATCTGTTCTCTTACTTGTTTTTTGAGACAGGGTCTCATGTGGTCCAAAACAATCTCAAATTCAAGGGTAGACCAAGGCAAGCTTTCAAGTTGATCCTTTGCCTCCAGCTCCCAGGGCAGGAGTTACAAGTGTCCATCACTATGCCTGGCTGTGAAAGTGTTTTTAAACAGGACACAATGGATTATTCGTGTAATCCAAGCATTTAGGAGGCCCCGGGGCAGGAGCACTGTTGCAAGTTCAAGGCCATTTTGGGTTACATAGTGAACTGTGGGTCCTCCTGGTCTACAGTGTGAAACTTTGTTTCAAGAAAGAAAAGTCTTTACATGGTGAGGACTGAAAACTCAAAGGGACCATGTTAGAGATTTCCTCACTTAAAATAACCCTATCCACTGCTTCACTGTAGCATACCACAGGGGTGACCTGGGTGCAGGGGTGACCTGGGTATACAGGAATCACCGTCAGGATGAAGGACTTCTTTCCCATCTGTTTTCTCAGAAAATGTCTATGTGCAGCAACAATGTTTCTCTTGCTTAGAAGCCCATAAAGGAGTGGCCAACATTACCCAGCACTTGCCAGGCAATGGGCACATCCCCAACACTGCACAAGCATAGCTCATTTCATATTTATTAACAAGGACAATGAAAAATCCAGAGGGAACTGCCGTGGGTGTCTCATCATGGAGATAAGGCAAGAAAGGTTAGTGATACTTTGGACATGAGGGACAGAAGCCTGGGATGGGGTAGAGGGTCTTACAGTCAGAGGTAGCTCTCTAGCAAAGGGGCACTTATGTCTACCTTACTCTTTTTTCTTTTCCTTGACTTTTTTCCTTACACACACACACACACACACACACACACACACACACACACACACACACACACACACTTCTAGATTCTCCATGTATGAATGAAAACATGAAGTCTGTCTTATTCAGTCTAACACGATGGTCTTCAGTTCCATCCGTTTCCCTGTGAAAGGCATGATTTCATTATGAGATATCCTACAGTTGAAGAGGTGTCAGTCATAGTAATGACCATCCTTTGCCTCTGAGAGCCGTTTCCCACAGTCGGCCATGGGTTAATCTTCCAGATACCCTGAGAAAGGATGAGCTGGACCCCAGAACTACCCTGTCACAAAGAACACTGGATCCAACCCTTACAAAAACAAAACTTAGGACTTTTATTTTATCTGATCAGAGGGCTTCTTTCCCACAAAACTGACTAAGGTTGCCATTTCCTTGGTCCCAAGTAAGGTGCTCTACTGGGCAGCAGGAGAGCTGCCTTGTGTAAAAGACCAAAGGTTCTGGAAGGAGGGAGGTAGGGTTTGGTGAGTGAGTTGTATCTCGTTCCTGGGTTTTGGTTAGCTTCAGGACTGGAATGCTTAACTCATGTGGTTTTCAAGATTAATCATAAATTACAATGAGCTGCTCCCCTTGGGATGTTTCACTTGCATCATTTTTTTTCCCAGAGGGTTGAGGAAAGAAAAAATATCCGCTGCACAGCTTTGGAAATTAGCTGCTTGTCATTCATGAACTTGGAATGGGATCCCAAGCTCATGCCCCATGCTCCAGAGCCCTGGTTCAGCTCCCAGCAAGCAGGAGACAGTCAGATGGAAAAGGCCCATGCCAAAGCACTTGAGTGAAGCGAGTGTTGGGCAGCTCTGGGGTAACTTGAGCCTCCAGCTTCTGAGCCCCACCATTTGCCTGCAGAATTCTGGATACCTTCAAGGCGAGGCAGTCAGTCCCTTGTACGTGTAGGAGATTGGGAAAGAGCCAGCATGCGCTGCTCTGTGTAGAAAGCAAGATGGCGGTTCTGAGTCTGGAGAGGGGGCTTTCTGATGTACTGGTCTTTGGGAGTCCAGGCGGCATAGCTAACTAGACATTACCCTGAGTAGAAAGCTGATACCACTTTTCAGAAGGGCGACACACTGTCCACCAGGCTTGTGTTGTGTCCAGGGACAGGCTGTCATAGCTCTGCAGATGGGAGGCTCATTTTTCTGAAGGAAGACTCTGTTGGATGATGAAGTGGGTGGGTCTTGAGACACAGAGGCCTGGCTGATTCTCAGTCCTCTGCATCCAGAGCGATGGGGACACTGTGAGAGAAGGTAAAAAGGGTGTGAGAAACCGTGTTACATGAGTGAGGCTCATGTGGGAGGGGTCAATGCCACAAAACCTATGAAAGACGCTGCCTTCCTTCAACTCAGGTGTGTCAATATTCTAATTTTAGGACAGCATTTCACAGAGCCAGTGCTGGTACTGAACGTTCTATGACGCTCAGGCTGGCCTTGAACTCCCAGGCCTTAATGTAACAGGCAAGAGTTACCACGCCAGGCCTTGATGCTGCAAAATTTCAGGCTTCCTAATGCTGTCCGATGGGAGGAATGATCCTCTGGGGTACCTCTATCTGGGCACCACTGAGTGACCCACTTCTTGGGCAATAGGAGAAGTACCAGAACTTGACTAGCAAAGTAGGACCTTTAGGAAGCTCAGTCTGGTTAGCAGAAGATGTACCTCTGACATAAAAACTCAAGCACTCTTGGGTCTTTCATTACTTCATGATTTATTGGGCCAACTTGATCTCCCTTGTCCTAGTCCATTGATTAGTATTTAATTTTGAACATTTTCAAACTCTAAATCCAGCCCTCCCCCAAATCCTCCCTTGGGAATCTGAAGCAACTGAGTATCAGAATGAAAACCTATCTGTGAGGAGGCCACCCATCATCATGGGCCTGGGCTACTTACTTTTCAAACCAGGCGCGATGAAACACTATGACCTAAAGCAACAGGAAAAAAAGTTTATTTTGGCTCTTGGTTTCAGAGGGAGAGTCTGCGATGCATGAGTACAGGTGGTCAGAGCAAGATGCCGTCCCCTCACATCTGAGAACACAGGAAGGAAGCAGAGAGAGAGAACTGAAGTGGACTAAGCTCTTAAACCCTGCCCCTGGGGTGTATGCCCACCAGCAAGGCTACACCTCCTAAAAGTTTCACAAACTCCACAAATAGCACAAAAAAATCAACCAGAAATCAGGTATTCAAATGCATGGGCCTGTGGAAACAGTTCTCATTCAAACCATTGTAGAGCTGAAGCTGCCTCTCGGGCCCTGCACTGGAGGGGTATCAAGAGTAGGCCAATCCTTAAACATACAGAGGAGGATCTCAACTCAGGTTGTCCCTGACCTGGGATGCCTCTTCCTTCCGTGCTCTGGCTTGGTGGGGGATAATTCTTTGCTTAAATAATTTAGTTTTTATCTTATATGTATATTTGGCCTGTGCACCATGGGTGTGTCTGATGTCCACAGACACCAGAAGAGGGAATGTGAAGTGGAAACTTCCAGTTTCTTTAGAAAGTCGGTTATGCCAAATGATGTTTTTCTGGGCACACAGGAGAAAGAGTGTTTTGCTGAAGCAGACACAGGTGAAAAGGCACATGATGTTTAGAAGGCATGTACATATGTTCCCATGGACAGTAGGAGGTGGAGAACACTGTCTTCACTGATGACACACATGTTGTTGACTTGTGGTGACTTCTCCAAAGAACTCCCCGTGAGCTTCCTGCAGCTTCTTCCTGCTTCAGCAGTCTCAGGCTGGCTGGTGAGCCTTGCAGGTTCTTCTGGATTGAACTGCCCTTGCTGATTCATAGGTGGTGTCTGCTGAGTGGACTGGACTGCAGCTGCTGATTCGTGTTTGGTGTTTGGTAGTGGAATGGACTGAGAACATCAAAGATTTAAATGGCCCCAAAGAACTATTTCTGAACAGCTCCTCTTCCCCTATATCCTAATAACCTTTCTTTTCTAGTACCTCTGGTGAGTGGTGGGCTAGAGGGGAGGTTGAATCTTTATTTAAGTAGGCTGAGAAAAATGCATGTGTACGAGTTCCCCCATGACTGGAATGAGTTATAGATGGTTGTGAGCTGGCATGTAGGTGCTGGAGATCAAATCTGGGTCTCCTTGCAGAAATAGCAAACGTTTTTAATAGGTGGCCTATCTCTCTAACCATGATTTTAATTTTTTAGGGTTTTATGTTGTTGCTGTTTACTGTATAGTCCAGGCTGGCTTCAATCTCATGGAAACCCTTCTACTTCTGCCCTTTGTGCTAAGATTACAGATGTGCCCCCATTGCATCCAACTCCCAGGCCCATTTTTATTACCAGATTATATTTGATTCGGAGGCTTAGTTTTTCATAGCTCCTGGGTCTTCAGTAATTGAGACCTGCGTTGTTTTTTCTCGGACTACTATCTCCCATTGCAAGTGGCCTAAATGATAGAAATGTTACCATACACCCTTGAAGGCTGAAACTCCAAAGTCAGGATGTAGATGGGACTTCTCCTGACTGAGGACTGTGAGCAGAGTCTGATGTAGGTGTGGTGGGTGGTCTTCATGAGTACATACTGTGCTCTCTGTGTACATGTCTCTGAGTCCAAATTTCTCCTTTCCTAAAAGCACATATTGTAGTAGAGCTCGACTAGTGATCTCTTTCCAGCCTCTGTAAAGACTTTGTCTCCAATAAGGTCACCTATGATGCCCTGAGGATGAAGAAGAGAGTGTGTACACTTAGAGGGGGCACAATTCCTTTTATAACAAGGGACAAGAATGGCAAAATCAGGAAGGGTCCTAATAAATCCTCCAACCCCACCAACATATTACAATGCATAGAAACTGAGGTAAGATTGTTAATCCAGGTCCCCCCTGAAGCAAAACTCTGAGTGTCTTAGCCATGTGAGGTTGGGTTCTTTGTACCACATCTGTCACAGTTAGTTTGTCAGCCAGACAGTCTGCAATGTCTTGGGGAGAGAGTCTCACTGAGGAATTGTCTAGATGAGTTGGCCTTTGTGCATGTCTGTTTGGAATTCTCGTTACGTTGATGTGAGCAGCGCCATTTCTGAAGCAGGGATCCCGAAATGGACAACAGTGGGCAAATGGAAGTGAGCACAGGCATGCATACATTAATTCTCTGCTCTTGACTATGGGTAGGATGTCACTGGTATGATAGACGCAGCCTCCAGCTGTGGTTCAAGATAAGCTTCCTTTAATCAGAGCGTTCTTATCACAGCAGCAGGTAACACAACTGAGGCACCGCCCCATGTTACGTTCATCATTTCTTCTGAAAAAAAAAAAAAAAAAAAAAAAAAAAAAAACAAAAAACAAAAAAAAAAAAAAAAACAAAAAAAACAAAAAACCCCAAAAACCACAACAACAAAAAAAAAAACTATAGAATTGTGGACAGGGAATGGAAACCATAGGACTCTAGAGTAGGGTAATTCTGCAGTGTCAGCATTCCTTTGCCGGCCTCCAAGCTGGCAGGATTGTGTACACACCAACCTTTCACTTGACACGCACATGTGTCTACTGCACCACTGTCAGCTCCATGCACAGGAGGAGCTGTGCACTACTCACAGCTCCATGTCAGACTAGGGCTTTCAAATTCCATGGCACTGGTGGGCCGAGAACATTTTCTTCCACATGCTCTCATGAGTACATGTGGAGTTAGGAAGGGGATCATTGCAAAATGAGCAGAATGGGGATCCTACCCAGGGGGCTTTGTCTGGCCAGACAGAGAACATCTCTTTGGACAAAGGAAAGGATGGGCTCAAGTAGCCTCAAAGGTGAGAGAGCTAAATTCTAGTATCACTGGCCAGGGAACCACCTGGTCCAGGGTCACAGTGATGAGATTCAAGGCTCTACGCTGTGACATAGGAGGCTGATGATTGTAAAGCATGAGGCCGACGCTGTCATTATCTGCCAATCACCTCAGAGGGAGAGCAGAGAGTAGGTCTCAGGCAGGAGTGACTCGTTCAGAGAACTCACTATAGTCTTTAGGATGAGCCAAGACTGCTGTGGTAACACCCGACCTCACACTCTCAGTAGCCTACAGTGACAAAGATCTGATTTCCATTCATGTGACATGTTCACTGGGGACTGGCAATGACCCCTCCATAGGCCCTGGGTCATGACGCAGCCTGTGCTTGGAACTCCTGCTGAATAACTTCTCAGCCTTTTGGCTAAGACCAAGAGTGGGACTCTGCTGGCTTTCTCAGAGACGGGAAAGATATTGGGAAATGTATCCATCGCTCCCAGGTCTTCTTGGATAAAGTTCACTTCACTGGCCAGACGAAGTCACGTGACCAAGTCTTACGTCAACAGGCAGGGATACATGATTCTCCCACAGGGAGGACCCATCAGAGGGAGAGTGTCTGACAGGGGTGACAGAATCTCATGTGTCACATCATCATATCCTGGCCATTGTAAAAATGTCACCTTTATTTCCTCAGATGAAGTGGTGAGATGTGAGCGGTAGCCAAGCTGCGTGAATACATGGACTGAGCTGAGCCCAGATCTTTTCCTTCTCTGTCTTAATTATCTCTATGCCTGGAAGATTCTAGCCAACCTACAATCTAATCTTCCAAGCTGACTGATTCAATATGGCTTCTCTTGGCTTCTGACTGAACGCTCTACCTGGCCAAATTTCACAATATGTTCTAATCTTCTGGCTCCTTATTCTCTGGCTAGTTCTGTCTTCACAAGTGTCTAGCTTGTTCTCTTTGTAACCTGTCTCTGTAAAACTACCATACACACCTACCACCCGCCATCTACCACCCTATCCCACCTTTATCCCTCAATGCTCTTAAATAGCCTTTTCTGCGGTTCTCCTGTGAGTTGGGCACACTCTGTCAAATCTTTCCCTGATCTGTCGCTTTATCTGCTCCTCAGTTAGACATCACTTTCAAACACGCTTCGTCCTTCTACAACTAACCTTAGCTTCATTGTTAGGGATTGTGGTGGTTTGAATATGCTTGGCCCAGGGATTGGAATTATTAAGAAACATGGCCTTGTTGGAAGAAGTACGTCACTGTGGGTGGGCTTTGAGGATTCCATGTTCAGGCTCTGCCCAGTATGGAAGGAGACCCTCCCCCTGGCTGCCTGAGGAAGAGAGTCCCCTCCTGGCTGCCTCTAGATCAAGATGTAGAACTCTTGGCTTCTCCAGCACCATGTCTGCCTGCAGGAGGCTGCCATGTTTCTCACCATGATGATAACAGACTAAAACTCTGAAACTGTAGGTCAATCCCAATTAAATATTTTCTTTTATAAGAGTTACCTTGGTCATGATGTCTCTTCACAGCAATAAAATCCTAAGGAGACAGGATTAAAGCTGTGTGCTAATAGTGCCTCTGTATTCCAGCCAGATCATACTGTAGTCCACGCATGTCTGCATTCTGGCTGGATGGTATCTTTGAATGTGATCCCTTGCCAGAGCAGCCCTGTCACTGGATTGAAATTTGTCTACAAGCCATGGTTTAGCTCTTAGAGAACCAGTGGTTTGCGATATCAGCCACTTCTCTAGAGCTTAGTTTATATGTTCAGTTAATGAGAGTCATGATTCTCTCTGCCCGACAGCACCGTTGTGAAAAGTCAGCATAAGTGTGATATGAAATTGCCTACAAAGAGATTCTTAAACCCTAAAAACAACAGGCTTAAGTTTACCACAGGCTGGTGTGTATAAATGCAAAGACAGGTAGAGGGCAGCACAATAGGTATTGTAGGAGCTGGGGAAATGCATGGTGGCCAAAGTGCTTGCCTTGATAGAGGGCCTGAGTTCAATGCTCAGGATGTATATGCCTGGTAGTGAGCACTGTACACACACACACACACACACACACACACACACACACACACACACACGGGTACACATACTTATGCACTCATACACACAGTCACACACACACATACTCTCATACACCACACACACACACACACACACACACACACACGGGTGCACACACACATGCACTCATACACACAGTCACACTCATACACACATACTCTCATACACACACACACATACATACACACATGGGTGCACACACACATGCATTCATACACAGTCACACTCACACACACATACTCTCATACACACCACACACACACACACATGGGTACACACAAACACGCACTTATACACACAGTCACACACACACAAACATACATACACACATGGGTGCACACACACGCACTCATACACACAGTCACACTCACACACACATACTCTCATATACACCACACACACATATACACACACACACACATGGGTACACACACACATGCACTTATACACACAGTCACACACACACAAACATACATACACACAACACACACACACACACCAACAGAAAGCAGGTTCTATGTATGCGCCTGTGTGAGCATAGAGCCTGGACTTCCTGAATCTTCTGGTAAGAAAGGCAGCAAGATATGGTCAGTGGGTTCACCCAGAAAGTGCTTGCAGATGTAGCCTGGCTAATTGGAAGGATGAGGGGGGGGACAGGTTACTCTGTGACACCAGGAACATTAAACTCTTTCCTTTAACCACCTTGCCTCATTCATAAACGTCTTAGCCAGTGAGTATAAACATTAAATAGACAGCATTAGTATCCATACGTCGTAGCTGAAGACTAGTAGCCTGTCCAAGGTCACACGGTAACACTAAACACTTACATTCTCTTTATGCAGCTTATGTAGGAATGTTTAACTCTTGCAACTGCTGTAGGAAGTGGGTGAGTCTGCTGTGCTTACTCAGATGAGAAAACTGAGGCACAGAAAGGTTAAATAGCTTGCTCATTATCAAACAGTTCAGAGAAACCTGATGCTTGGCAACCTAAGATATACTGCCCCCCCCATATCTACACACATACACATGCACACACATGCACATGTGAACACACATACACACCACATACCTATTCAGGCACACACATGCACAACCCCTCCCCCCCAACACAGACACACATTTTAACAACTCTGAAACTGGGATTGTCTTTTCACTGATGACATGTCATAGTTTGAATCAAGGTTTGTTTTTCGTTTGTTTGTTTGTTTGTTTGTTTGTTGGGTTTTTTTTGTCTGATTGCTTTCTTGCTTGCTTGCTTGGTGACATATGAAATAAAGGTGCTTCTTAAGCTTGATGACATCTTACTTAGAATCTTGATTTCTTCTCACCCCGCCCCTCCTCTCTTTCCCTTATCAATTTGAGCTTTAGAGATGGGTCTTCCTCTGGGCTGAAAGGGAAGCTAAACCCAGCCACAATCCTGTCATCATTTTGTCCCTCTCCCTCTGGCCTTCTGGACGTAAATTCAGAGGGAAAAGCTGACAAAAGGAAGCCAATAGTCAGGGGCAGAATAGACAGAGTGGCCATTCCAGTCTTACATGTGATGGGTCCGAGGGACAGAGTATAGCTCATCCTACGTGCATGTCTCTGTGGCCAAGGCCTTGGCTCCACACAACCTAGGGCCTTCCACTGGCAGAGCTGAGAGCTGCACCCATCTTCTGCTTTGCACAAATGAAGCCAAATAGAAACGCAGAGAGAATGCAGAAGGCACGTCGACCGTGCTGGAGTTACTGAACAAGACACGGATCTGTGTCCATTTCTTGGGGGGTAAATGCTACCACATGTGCCTAAGGCTCTCACATCATTTAGTCTGTGCTGACATGAATCCCTCTGGAAGAGTTAGCTTTTGGTTAGGTAAACGTTTCCCCTCTCCCTCCCCTCCTCACGTTTCCCCTCTGCAGCAATATCTTGCAGATGTTGGAACAGCACGTTGACGGACTCCGTTCCCACACTGGAATGCTGGCCTGGGGAAGACAGCAGAGCTTTCTGACTGCCTCCAATCCTGGGCTATGGCCTCGTACATTCTCCAGCGTGTGTATCAAGCCTTTGGCTGCTCGCTGCCAAGTATTAAGTGCTTGATCCACAAACCTGGTGTAGATTATCACTTCGCTGTATAGATGTATCTAATGGAATTAAATAGCTGGCTCCTGCCCCATGACAGATGTGCTACATATAATACAATAGTAATGAGATTGAAACCACCATGTAATGTTGAGGGAGAGTCGAGGGCGGCTTGTGTTTCTCCAGTTTGGAAGCCAGCTTGGAGGAGAAAGAAACTGGAGGGACAGCTCTGTGGACTCGCACTGCGTGAACTCCGAGCCTGGTTCTGGTTTTTCTGCCTTGCACAGATCCATGTGCACCTATGAAATGAATATGAGGGGCCGGGGGAAGGGGATTCTTGTAGCTGGAGGTGGTCTGATCCAGCTCAGGGAACACCTGCTCCCCCAACCTCATGCTGCCTGGATGTGGGAAGCTCATCTTCCTATATCAGCTCAGAATAGGATCACTTCTTCCAGACTGCTCCAGGGGAGGGGTGTCCAAGAAGTGCAGGCTCCAGTGTCAGTACATGAGCAGGGGCAGAGAGCATAAAAGGAAAGAGAGAGCTGTTCAGTCATCTCCTGGTGTTCCCAGACGGAGAATTCCGCTCTGACTCTCGAGAGGCGTGCGGTTCTGGAACCTTCCTCACAGTGAAGAGGAGTTGGCTGTCTGATGTTCTAAAAGTCGAGAGCCTTGTTTCTGGGGGCTTCTGGGAGACTCAGAAGCACGCTATAGCAAACAGATAGTCAAGCCCAACCCTGAGACCAAGAGTGTGATTAGCCATAGGAATTGGATTCCTATTGGGTGAATCCAGAGCTTGGATTTTTTTTTTCTGAGTGCTTTGATCAATTGATCCCTTAGCCTGTGTGTTCCTCTCCCATTGTCCTCCCTTGCTCTGCTCTTCAGTACAATGGCTGTATCAGGCAGTCCTTGCTGAGTAGCAAACAAGTCCAAAACTTAAGTATTCATTATTTTCCCCTCACAAGTCAGTTTTCTGATCTGCGGGGATCTCAACACACCTTGTCTGTGCTCCACCGTGTGTCCGTCAAATAGCAGGTTGGCAGCATGGATGGTACAGGATGGGCCTGGCTCCTGCAGATCCCTCTACCACCCTGTCATGGTGTGATCTGAAAATACAGCAGAGTCCCAAACCAGTTCAGTTGTGCAAGAGGGTCGGCAAAGAATGGATGGGTAGCTCCCACGCTCCTGTTAGTATACACTCTCTAGCATCCCTCTGGGCAAGCAAATCTCATGACTAAGTCGGAGCTGAAGTAAGATGGGCCCTTGAGGTCGTAGAGCAAGGGCTAAAGGGGCCACCATGGAAGACCATTGAGGTAATAAATGGGAGGTCAGGGGATGTAGTGAATTTGGCAGAGTGCTTGTTTCGTTTGTTTATGGCCTTGAGTTTGATCCTTAGCACCATGTAAACTGGGTGGTGGTTCATAGGCTTAGTTAGCTCTGTCCTGGGGAGGGGAAGACAGGCAGGTCAGAAGTCCAAGTTTGCCTTTAATTGCATGGCCTTGACTAGACCCTCTGTCTCAAGAACAAAAACTTCAGAAAAACAATACAAAACAAAATAAAGAAAACAAAAGACAAAAAAGTAAAAAAAAAAAAAAAAAAAAAAAAAAAGCTCCCAGACAAAACAAATTAGAAAGCTGGAGTTTTCCAGAGTTCAGATTCATAGACCAGGGTGAAGGGTCCATTTTCAGTCTCCAGAGAAATGGTCAATACGCTGCCCGACCAGTTTTTGTCTTCACCGGGACACGACTACATTCATTTCACCCACGTGGACATTTGAGGACCATCAGCTCTGTTCCCCCCCCACACACACACACACACTCCCCAACACTACCTGTCACCTCCATCCGGTCCCAGGTCAGTTTCTGAGGGTCCTGTCTACCTCAGCCTACAACTCCCAGAAGAATAGGCAAGACACAGAATGTCCAGGGGATGGCAGCCCAGAATACAGTTCCTGTGAGTGTGGCTCCTGTGGGAGAACCAAGGGCAGAAAAGATGAACTCTGAGAAGTAGCCAGATAGAGCAAGGACTCCCTGTACCCTGAGCCCTGAACTACAGCCAAGGTCAAGCCAAGGTGACAGCAAATGACCCCGCCGATCAGAGGGACAACGTTTAGGGTTTCATCACATGTTTCCAGCAGGATTGGTGTAGACGAGGCCAAAGCAATCTGTGTGGGCGATGATAACTGCTCAGTGAGTATCCATGGACCGACTGACTGGGAAACCATCCTAAGAATCCGACTGAATCCACAACAGGGCTTAGGAACATGGGGGGTCAAGAGTGTGATTTGCTCCGTAGAATCAAGAGGAAACTGATTAAATGGTTGGTGGCACATCTATGTGAGGCTATGTGATGTAATTTCTCAATGTGATGTTTTAAATTACATTTTTATGACTGGGGAGAGGCTGGCCAGAGTAACTTAAATTGAAAGAGCAGGTTGCAAATTATGCAACAGGATCCCACGGAGGCATGAAATGGTGTGGTCGCAGCACTCTTCAGGAGAGACGTTTGTATCTTTTTTTCTCTCTCTCTATTTTTTGCATCTCCCATAACAAAATTGTTTCCCTTTCAAATACGAACATGAAAAGTTATAAGAAGAACGTGGGTCCTGATTTTGAAACTGGGACTGAGATGCTAATGTCTTGTTTTAGGTTGGGACCTCCTTCGACTGCATCTGGAATTTTATTTACTAGGAGAGCTTGCCCCGTGTGATGTGCCGTTGGTGGTCTCTCATCTGACTCCTCCAACAGAATGTGGATTCCATCAGGCCACGGATTGTGCCTGCCTTGTTTCGTATGTTCCCAGAACTCACCACAACCTTACACAGAGCAGGATCCCTAGGCAATACTGGTTGAATGCAGAATAGAGACTTTAACCCACGACCCCAGCTAAGTGGTATGGCAGACTAGAAGATATGTAACAGGGTGTAACTGCAGAACAAAGGGCGGTCCGTACAGAAAAGTTAAAGAAAGGCCAGTTAAACGTGACTGCCACCTCCTCTTGAGGTACCCACTCCAGACTCTGTTTTTGGCCCCCTCACCCCTGGGGTCAGCACCAGAAGTGTGTCCTTTCAGACAGGTGACACTTGTCCTCAGGTCCTGCTCAGCTCTGCTTCCTCACAGCAGAGTTCACGGAGGCATTTCAACCAGACCATCCGTCCTAGGGCTGGCAGAGCCAACCCCCTCAGCCTGGCTGCACCGCTCCCCAGAAGCACAGGACGATCTTGATTTCAGTCTGTTCCACTTAGTCCTACCTCTGCACCCCCCTCCCAATCAGATAAGCAGCGACAGAGAAAGAGAGGAAACAGCTAACAAGGTTAGAAAGAACACCTTCCCCGGGTAAGGTACCAGAACTCTCTTCAGAATGGATTGCCAGCCTCTAGGGAGGCTGCTCAGTTCATCCAACAGAACTTGAAAGAAAAAAAAAAAAAAGCATTTTCATCGGGAGTGTAGTGAGGTTTTCCTTTGCTATTAGTGAGATTTCTGCTGGTGTGTGTGTGTGTGTGTGTGTGTGTGTGTGTGTGTGTATGTGTGTGTGTGTGTGTGTGTGTGTGTGTGTGTGTGTGTGTGTGTGTGTGTGTGTGTGTGTGTGTGTGTGTGTGTGTGTGGTGTGTGTGTGTGTGTGTGTGTGTGTGTGTGTGTGTGTGTGTGTGTGTGTGTGTGTGTGTGTGTGTGTGTGTGTGTGTGTGTGTGTGTGTGTGTGTGTGTGTGTGTGTGTGTGTGTGTGTGTGTGTGTGTGTGTGTGTGTGTGTGTGTGTGTGTAGCACATCTGTGCAGTATTCTGACTCATAATAATGGCTACTTATACTGAGGTCTTCCTCACACCTGGACATCGTGCTGGGGACCAAGTCCATTGGTGTTTAATTACCTCAACTGCCCATGTATAACCATACTACTATGGCCTTCATTTTGTAAATACGGAAGCCGAGAGGCTGGAGAGATGGGTCAGCAGTGAAAAGCACTTGTTGCTCTTACAGACAACCTGAGTTCTGTTCCATTCCCAGCGTCCAGACGATGGTTCACAGTTGCCTACGACTCCATCTATAAGGGGATCAGAAGCCCTCATCTGGTCTCCAAGGGGACACCCTCTCTCACACCCCCAATTAAAAATTAACAAAAACAAATACAACATATAGATATATATAATATAGCAATATTTTAATATAGAAACTGAGACTCAAAGAGAATAAAGATTGTGCCCTCAGCCATCCAGTTAATTTCTTCCAAATCTGAAGCTACTATAGTCTATCAGTGCCTCTTACACACACACACACACACACACACACATACACACACACACACATAAATGCATGCATGCACGTCAGGAACACAGACGTCTGCTTCTTGAGAAAGTCTGTGTGAGTTTCATCATCGCGGGAGTTGTGGACTAGGGTGGCTTTGCACAGCTTAAGGCTGATGTAGCTCCCTTTTTGGTAGATAGGTTCTTTAGAGCTGTGTCCACACAGGGTCACGATTAGTTTGCAAGGTGAGCGTTGAGCCTAATTTGTGTCCTTTCCAGAGGTTGGAACTGTGAAGCCTCCTGGTGGCACACCATCCCCTGCCCCCATCTCGTGAGAGACAGGTGAGGACCATGGCATGAGCAGAGGAAACAGCCTGTCGATAGCTGGAGAGAGGGGCCAAGACGGGGAAGGAGAACTTAGCAGCAGCAGACAAAGGGGAAGAAGAGATGGGGAGACTCCGTCCAATTGTCCCAAGCTCTTGTTTTGGTTTTGTGAGCCCTGCACGGAAATGCTTCTTTCTGTTTATGCTGAAGTGAACTGAGCCAGGAGAGGAAAGGTGCCTGGCCAAGGCATCTAACGGCAAAGACGTGCCTGCAGCACAAGTCCCTGGCTTCCAGCAGTGCTGCTGAGGATGCTCATGTGCCTGAGTCAGTGGGGACAGGAAGCGAGGGAACAGGACGCTCAGTGCCTCAGATTGCACCAAGGCCTGAGCTGGTGGCCCAAGTGTCTGTGCTCCAATCACCCATGTTCCTCCTCGCTGCTGGCTCAGCTCAGCACCGGCCCAATCAATGCCTCATTAACAGGATCCACCTGTGGGCACTTTATTTAATTATCTCAATTGGAATGGAGTCAAGATACCAGAGTTAATGTCCTTCTACTGTCTGAGAGCTAATTATCACCTGTAGCTTGGCCCCAGGCACAGCGGAAGGGGTCGTCATCAGCACTGGAAATGTGCTGGCTGCATCCTGAGCTCTCTTCCCTGGCAGGGAGAGCAAGTTAAGCATGACAGAGGGTGAGAAAGCCTCTGAGCCAGGAACCCACTTCCAGAGATCAGGGCATCATCCCTGGCTTAGAATATTTCCATTTGGGGCATTAAAAAAGTTCCTAAACTCCTAGTCCAGAGAGCAATAGCGTCTGCCTGGTTTGAGCTTTTCCTTAGAGGCAACTCCCCTGGGCTGTTAGCACCAGCAGTCACAGGTTCTAAAGGTGGTTTGACCTGCATCTGTCTGGGAATGGACTGACGTCGGCAAAGTTAGGTGATTTGCCTGGGCACACCTTGGTAGGTGAATAGGCTATGATTTAAATGGAAACTTGGCTGACATCAAAACTTAGATGTTCCTCTTGCTCTCCCTGCCTGTTGGGAGCCAAGTGCTTGTTTTAGAAAAGCAACTCATGGGGTTGGGGATTTGGCTCAGTGGTAGAGCGCTTGCCTAGGAAGCGTAAGGCCCTGGGTTCGGTCCCCAGCTCCGAAAAAAAAGAAAAGAATTAAAAAAAAAAAAAGAAAAGAAAAGCAACTCATTCTTTTCTAAAGAATGCATGTGGGGTAGGTTCTGTCTATTTCCGTCTAAAAAATAGGCTGTCATGACACCAAATGAAAGGACACAGGAAAAGAACATAGACTTTGGAATCAAAGACATAGGTTTGAGACTCGGGAGATGGTTCAGTTGGGAAAGCATGAAGACCAGAGTTCAGGTCTCTCCAACCCATGTGAAAACTGAGTGTAGTGATGTTTGCTTATGACCCCAGTGGAGGGAGATGGGAGGAGGAAACAGGAAGAACCATATGGCTCGCTGCCATATGGTAAACTTCCAGGCCAACAAGGACCCGGTCTCAAACAAAAAGAGGAAGACGCCTAAGGGTTAGGGTAAAGGCCAATATGCACAGTTGCCCCCTGACCTCCACATTGCACACCCCAGTACCTACAATCACATGGGTGCGTGCGCGAGCGCGCACACACACACACACACACACACACACACACACACAGACACACACACACACACACACACACATGTATACAAAATTTAAAAAGTGATTTGATTTCTAGTATGAGCCTCCCTAACTGGACAATCTTGTAAAAGTCATTTAAACTTTTATCCTGAGCCCCCACTTCATAGAACATGGGCTTCATCATACTTGCCCTGTATGTTGGACACGCCGGGACATGTATGACCTTTCTGTTTACAATTACAACTGCCTGGCTCCGTCTGTGACAGGGCACTCTTATTCTTGGTCACATTCCAAGACTCACTTTGCCTTCTCCAGAGGTTGACAGTCACACGACTCACAAGTGAGATGTCTTAGCTTATAAAGCAGGGTTCCAGATTTTTAAAGTGAGATTCCAGAAATATGAAATATGCTTAGGAAGTCATTATTCTGGATTACACAGGTCCAGTGTTAAACGGACAGTCCCTTTGGACCTTCAAATGGGGCTGTTGGTTAAAAACTACTAGAAAGAAATCATAGGATACTTACAAACCCCTGGAGTTGGAGTTTAAGTTATTTCTTCCATTTTTTTGTCTATCTGAGGGGAAAGGTTTTTGTTCTTGTACATAATGGCTAGGATGTCTTTACTGGTGTATGTTTCAGTATCGGTTCTACGAGGTAAACATTTAGTGAGGGAAGGAGACAAAGGGCAGGTAACAGGCTTGCCCTCTCTGGACCTGTGTGCCCAAGAGCTGCAGCAGCAGTGTCCTTTCCTGGAACTGCCCCTTGGCATGAACTCCTGTAGGTGTTCCGTGGGCAGCTGGGTATATAGTTCAGCGGCAGAATGCTTGCCTAGTATGCACAACGCCTTGAGTTCTGTTCCCAGGGCTGCGTATACCAGGTGTGGTGATGCACAGCTGTGGCCCCAGCTGGAGAAGCCAAAGAAGAATTTCAAGGTCATCAATTGCTACATCACAAGCTCAACATGGCTTGGTAATATTGATACTCTGTCTCAGATTTAGGTGGGGATGGTAAAAAGAGGTTACTCTGTCAACTACTTCAGGCATCCCATCCCGTTTATCAAGGACATTTGTGGGTTTAACATTGGAGATCCTGTCTACAAGGAGCTGCTTTTGACCTAACTGGGTCTGCTCATCACCCTACCAACATCTCACTGTTTCCGTCTGGGCTGGGAGAACAATGTGGGCTTGAATCTGGATTCTAGGAAGTAGAGCTGTCTTATTTTTCTGTGTCTAAAACAGATTATTTCAAACTGGGTAACATATAAAGACTAAGGCTTTATTTATTTATTTATTTATTTATTTATTTATTTATTCATTTATTAGTTTTGTAAACTAGTTTTGAAGAGTGAGAAGTAACTTTTCAACTGTGGGGTGGGTCTTGTTCTGTTTTAACTCAAGAGTGGGAAGTTTGCAGGCAAGATGTGTGTGCGGGAGAGAGGACATGGCCGCTGTCTCCCTTTATAACAACCTGTTCTGTTGGTAGCTGATCCAACAGAAGTGACATTGGTTCACTCTTGAGGGTCTTTATCCCCACGACCCTAACCTATCCCAACACTGAGGACTTAGTGAACTGTTAGGGATGCACACGAACCATAGCAAGTATGGACCTCACCTTCTCCTCATGTGAGGTGACTCTCTTAGCTTCTCTGAGCCCGAGTTTCCTCATCCATTACAGAGGAGAGTAGCCATCTGCCTTGTGTGCTGCTGTGAAGATCTGATGAGAGACTGTGGATATGACTCCCTGCAGAGCGGTTACAGGGGCTCAGAGGATCCCTCATTAGTGACCATTCCCATACAGGATGTGTGCCCTAAGAGTTAGTTTCATTCCCTTCTCCTTTTGGATCCTTTTTTCTTCCTTTGCCTCATGGGCACCCCCCTTCCCCCCCATTCTTCAACTCTGTCCTACTGTTCCACCCCCTCCCCCGCCAGGACACATGACGCTGTTTCTTCCACCGTACATTATTCAGCTCTTGGCAGGCAGTGCTGTGCTCATAAGAATTAACATTTGGGTTTTATTTACTGGCTCCCAAAGTGCCAGGACTCCACGGGGGATTCAGTTGTACAAACTTTCTTGATGGGGAAGCAATGACAAATTGAAATGGGGGGGTGGTCCTGAGGATCAAACAGCAAACTATTCCAAATCCTTGTTTGGAAACTCAGCCCCAACTGATTTAGTGCCCAAAGTGGCAGTGGGAAGAGGTTTGGTCTCCTCGGTTCCTCCCTGACCACCAAACTGAACAGTTAGACCCGTTCCCAAGTCTTACACGAGATTAGTCACAGGATATTCCTTTTAAATCCACTGGAATGTTTTCCTAAATCAGACAAGACTTTTCCAGTGTTTATGGCTGTTTTCCTGGAATTCCTTTCAGCTCTAGGGGGGATTTTAAAATTAAATACATTTCCTTTTGGTGACCCGAGGACCTAAGCAGAGGGAGATGAGACCCTAGATTCAGGCTAGCAGTAACTTGTCAAACTTATTCCAAGAAGACTCCCCCATTGGCCAGCCTTCTCGAGCACCTGCAGCTTACCACGGTGGGCCAGGCCAGGCAGCTCATCCCTGAAGGCTTTCCTTCTGTGATCTGGCCTGCTGTTTACCACAGGAAACAGAAAATGAAAGACGGATGTGCTGCAGAATCAGAGTGAGCCTGAGCCACTTGGAAGAGGGGTAGAAATGTTGTTCCATAGCAGCAGGGCCTCCTTTCTGCCTGAGCCATGGCTAAACATGTGGAATTCTTGGCAAAGCACTGTGGCCAGAAGTCACAGGATTCTCCTGGCAGTATGGACTGCATTTCACTTGATTTCATGAAGATGAATGGCTGAGAAGAATTATGGTTAAAAATGATGTGGAGATGGGGGCATGCCTCAGAGATGATGGGGTCATACCATGGAGATGTGGTCATGCCTTGGAGATGAGATGAGGTCATGCCATGGGGATGTGGTCATACCTTGGAGATGATGTGGTCATGCCTTGGAGATGGGTCATGTCTTAGAGATGGGTCATGCCATGGAGATGGGGTCATGTCATGGAGATAAGATGGGATCATGCCTTGGGATAATGTGGTCATGCCTTGTAGATGGGATCATGCCTCAGAGATGAATCATGCCATGGAGATGGGGTCATGCCTTGGAGATAGGGTCATGCCATGGATATGGGTCATGCATTGGAGATGGTTCATGCCATGGAGATGAGATGGGGTCATGCCATGAGATGGGGTCATGTCTTGGAGATGGGTCATATGGTGGAGATGGGTTATGCCATGGAGATGGGTCATGCAATGGAGATAGGTCATGCCATGGAGATGGGGTTATGCCATGGAGATGGATCATGCCATGGAGATGGGTCACGCCATGAGCCTGGTTAACTGTCCAGTATACAAACACACTGTTCTCCAAAGGCCTCAATGTCTTCCCAGGAAAAGACCAAACTCCTAAAGGGGTGATTTTCCCTTGTTACAACTTCAAGTGAGCTCTATATAAATTAAGAATTTTCATCTCTTTCTTTAACTACCACAAATGCAAAGCAAAATAACAATAAGCATGGGTTCTAGAATAAGATTCAATTTGAAATCTAGTTTTAGCAATTAATTAGCTATGTGTGCTTGAACAAGTAACTTGTCACCTGTCCTAGTAAAGGTTTCTATTGTTGTAATGAAACATCATGACAAGACAAAAAAAAAAAAAAAAAAAAAAGAACCAAGGTGTAGAAGAAAGAGTTTATTTGGCTTACACTTCCATGTTGGAGCATATCATTAAAGGAAGTCAGGACAGGAACTCAACAGGGCAGGAACCAGGAGACAGGAGGAGCTGATGCAGAGTCCACGGAGGGTGCTGTTTACTGGCTTGCTCCTCATGCCTTTCTTACAGAACCCAGGACCACCAGCCCAGGGCTGGCACAACCTACAATAAGCTAGACTCTTCCCCATCAATTATTGATTAAGAAACTGTTCTCCAAGCTTTCGTATAGCCTGAGCTTTCAATTGAGGCAGTCTCTTCTCTGATGACTCTAGATTGTGTCAAGTTGATATAAACCTAGCCTATCCCAACTTACTCAGCTGTAGAATATAAAGAATGATAGGACTCTTTTCGTGTCTTAGTTAGGATCTCATTGCTGTGAAGAGACACCATGACCAAGACGACTCTTAAAAAAGAAAACATTTGATCGGGGCTGGCTTACAGTTTCAGAGATTCAGTCTATTATCGTCTTGGCAGGATGTATGGCAGCCTGTAGGCAGACATGGTGCTGGAGAAGGAGTTGAGAGCTCTACATTTTGATCCAAAGGCAGGCGATAGGAGATTCTCTTCCGTCCTGGGCAGAGCTGGAGCACTAGGAAACCTCAAAGCCCACCTGCACAGTGACACACTTCTTCCAACAAGGCCATACCTATTTCAGCAAGGTGACACCTCCTAATAGCGCCATGGGCCAAGCATATTCAAACCACCACACATTATTTCTGGGAAGATTGGGTGACTCCATTAACTAGTCAGAGCGTTCCCAATGCCCCCACGGCATGATCTGCAAAGGGCTTGCTACTTCCAAACATGGCTTTACCAAGAGTTTGATAGCACAATCAGTCACAAGTCTAGTAGACTCCCATTCACATGAGGGAGTTTCTGAGGCATCTGAGAGGATGTTGGTGGGAAGGAGCTGAGGGAAACCTGTCCTCTTTTGAGAAACACCAGCATTTTAAAAGTTTGCTGGTTCTATTTTGTTATACAAATCTGTCAGAATGAGGTAGAGAGGAAACAGTAGAAACTCTAGCCAAATGAGCTTAAACACTTAAGAGGGCATTGTATTCCTCATTCAGAACAGCCATAGACAACAAGATTTTAGCTTGATTCTGGGCCTTCTGCTAGAACAGTGGTTCTCAATCTTCCTAGTGCTGTGACCCTTTAATACAGCTCCTTGTGTTGTGGTGACCCCTAACTATAAAATTATTTTTGTTGCTATTTCATAACTGTAATTTTGCTACTGTTATGAATCGTGATATAAATATCTATGTTTTCCAGTCCTCTTGGCAACCTCTGTGAAAAGGTCATCAAGCCCAAAGGGGTCACGACCCACATGTTGAGAACCACTGCTAGTTTCTCTACTCTCTACTCCGCTGTTCACAGAGTTAGTATCATCAGGGGTGGGTGACGTTATGATTGTGGTTGCTGGCAAGGACAATCAAATCGAGGGGTAAGATGGTTAATTTTGATTGTCAATTTTATTGTGAGCACACACACACACACACACACACACACACACACACACACCTTTATTCACAAATTTCTAAGACACTGGGAAAGCACAGTTCTGGGTGTATTTACTATTGTTTCCTTCTACACAAACACATGGGGCCAAGCAACCATGGGCAGAACTCTCTGGACCTGTGGGATAAAATAAATCCTGCTTCCTTCAGTTGTGTGAGGTATTATATCAGAATAAGACTTTGACCAATGCAGTCCCTCAGGTGTTAGCCGAAGGAGATACCCTCATCTGGGTAATCTCAGAAGTCTCCTGCCAGCCTCATACTGCATTGTCTTCAAAGGACTCCCTGCTCATTTTGAAACTTAGCCTTTGCTAGAAAGTTAGGGCCACCTCTAGATCTATGCCCCAAGCACTAAACAATATGAATGCCACTCAAAGCTGGCGGGATAGGTGTGTACCCAGGGGTCATCCCAATGTCCACTGCTCTGCAGTAAGTGCCACCACATTAAGTGGTTGTTAATGACAATGTCCAGGGCCAAGTGTCATGATAGGCATTTCCAAAGCACTCATAGTGGTTAGTTCTGCAGACCTCTGTGCATAGTGGAACTTATAGAACTGAAGATAGTCCAACATACATGCAGACTAGCATTAGACTTTCTGTGTCTTCTCCATCTTAAAACCTCAGCTTTGACTTAAACATTGTTTTGGAAATGGTAAATCACTGACCTAGCACTCATGAGGTCCTGAGCATGGCCTCTGGCAGTGCAAACATGAGATCACACACACACACACACACACACACACACACACACACACACACACACACACATACACACACACACACTCCTCTGCAATGCTATGCTAGGGACAGTGTCTGATACTGCAAGGCTCCCCACACTTCCCCTAACAGAGACCCCTGTCTCTAGGAGATGTCACTGTAATTGAATCCCATCCAAGCCCTTGTCTCAGCAAAGCTGCATATGTGGAGACTGCTCCACCAATTCAGCCTGTGTGTGTTTTGTATCTTGGCCAAGCTTAGCTGCCACAGGCCACTGCCTCAGTTACTGGAGAAGAGTGTGGACTCTATCTGAACAAAGAATAAAGTCAGCATTCGTCCCACTGGTACAGCTGGGCTTTCTTCAGCATAAATGACTCAAGACTATGGATTGTTGACATGGATGTAGGTCCCCATGCTCATGGTGTCCACCAAAGTATCCCTGTATATGCACATGGCTCTTCCTGGCTAGCAGGAAGCACCAGAATTCTGGAATGATTTTCTCCCTCCATTAAAAGGCTGAGAAAACTTTTGGCCTCTGGCTGGAGGCAAAAGAATGGAACAGTTCACAGCTGCTTGCCGTGGGTTGTGTCCCCTGGAGCACCCTTTTAAACACTTTCGGCTGGGCCACACATACATGACCTCTACAGTACAGCTCTCCACTTGTTCCCAGAGGCAGACCAAATTGAGAGAAAGTGTGTGGCCACTGATCTTGCCGGCT
Source organism: Rattus rattus (assembly GCF_011064425.1). Lineage (NCBI taxonomy): Eukaryota > Metazoa > Chordata > Mammalia > Rodentia > Muridae > Rattus > Rattus rattus. The sequence continues at coordinate 60,012,570 of NC_046155.1, forward strand.
GGCCACTGCTGCAAAGCTGAAGTCTGGCGGGATGTCCTGGAAACTGAAGGCAATTGCTGACATCTGGAGGCTATGTGTTTGTGTTCCAAGTGTCAGTTATCAGCCATGGTTATGGGAGAGAAGTGTCCTGATGGTTGAGGCTGGAGCAGAGAGAAAGGCAACTGTACAGCCAGTCTCACAAACTCAGAGGACTGATAGTCCTATGTCTTGCAAGCAGGGTCCTCACCTGGACAAATGACATATCTCTCTATGACAGATCTTTAGGCCTCCTCTCTCTCTCTCTCTCTCTCTCTCTCTCTCTCTCTCTCTCTCTCTCAACTCTGTTTGTTGTTTTCTTTGATCTCATTCCTCAGCCTTTTCCTCTACTTCTATGTGTCCAGAAAGAAGGAAGCAAGACCCCTTCTCTGAGCCAAGAAATATTTTCTTTCTTATAATTGATCTCCTGGCCTCAGGCAAACAAAGAGTTGGAAGACTTATAAAAGAGAGATGTCTTGAAGGAGTCAAGGAAGCACCCATGTGCAATCTTTATATGAGAGCAAAAGGCAACAGAAAGTGTTCTCTCATCTCTCATGTTCAATATAAAGCAGATTCTTAAGACAGAGAGATATGAAAACTGAACACACACACACACACAAACACACACACACACACACACACACACACACACACACACACACACACTGGTTTTTAACAAATCCAAGGAGCCAGGTCATCACAATAAATGTGAATGGATCAAAGCCTTCATATTAAAAGATAAAGACTTTCATGTTGAATTTTAAAATACCCCATGCTAGCTGTGTGGTCCTTAGAAAAGATACCCCAAATAAAATGACATATGAGAGTTTAAAAAAAGGAATGGTTAAAAGTATATCAGCTTCTTCTTCCCACCACAAAGGAGAAGGGGAGAACAAGTAGAATGGCTACTAGGCCCATCCTTCATGTGTAAGACATGGTGGTTCAGAAAAAGTGTGTTGCTTGGATCAATCCTCAAAGAAACTGAGGGAAAGAATTTGGAAGACTAGGTCCCTGCTGGATTGCTAAGACAGATTCCACATCATGTTCATTTCAGCCCCTCCAATTTCAGAAGGAATACATAGAAGTCTCCTGGGTATATCATTCTTTCTTCTCTCTGCTTACGAAAGCAAAGATGTTAAATTAAAAACAACTCCAGAGTCTCCCTATGCTTATTCCCATTACCACCCCCCAGAAAATAGCTTCAGGCTGTCCAGTTTGGAAAAGCTCCCAGGCAAGAGGTCAGGCATGGCTCACAGACCTCTCTCTCTCTCTCTCTCTCTCTCTCTCTCTCTCTCTCTCTCTCTGTGTGTGTGTGTGTGTGTGTGTATGTGTGTATGTGTGAGACTTTTGAGATAAGATCTCACATCTCAACTATCCCAAGATGGTCTTGAATTCACTTTGTAGCTAAGGGTAACTTTGAACTCCCAATCCTCTTGTGTCCAGCTCCCAAATTCTGGAATTGCAGGCATATGCTCCAAAAAACAAAAACAAAAACAAAACAAAAAACCAGACAAACAAATAAAAAGCTCTGGGAATGGTCCAATGAAGTTGCTCATTTTGCAACAGAGAAAGTAGCACAAAAGGAAAGTGGTGATATCACCCAAGAGACTGGCGTACACTTGTGCATACAGGCAGCGTGTATATACCTGTTTATATAGTCAGGTTGCCTAAAGACAGACCTCTGAGGGATTGAGACTTTTAATAACATGAGCGTTGTGATTCCATGAGTTCAATGAAGGCTCATAGCTTTTGCATAATATCAAATGGATTCATTTTTGGAAACATTCAGTGCTATGATAATTTCAAAACTAAAATGAGCCAGTGAGGTGGGCGCTGTAAGTCTATGGTTCTCCGGCCTCTCACAGAGCTGGGTTGTTCCTGTGTTGAGCAAAAGTAAGCACAGATCTCAACCCTATCAGGACAGGAGATGGAACTCTGGGCACAGGGCTGAGGAGGAGAGAGGCAGGGGTGGAAAAGAGCTCCCGAGCTTTACTGGACAAGCTGTGGTTTTAGACATAGACGTCGGTTTTCATTTTTGTTCCACAGGGACCGCTGGCACATGTATGCATTTGTAGGCCAGTGAGAATTAAGTATAGATGGGTACACCCTGAGCATACTCTCAATTCCCTTGGTGCAGCTCTCCATTGGCCTTCAGAGTGAGCTGATGGGACCCAATAACACCATGTCACACCTACCCCCTCTATAATGAATGCTGTGGTCTGAAGTATAACCTCACGAGAGAGGGGCTGCATGGCAGAGAGAGCTTGGCCCAGGTTGAATTCTAGAGAACTGCAGAAGGTCAGCTGGAGAGGCTTGGCATTCCAGTTCTCTAGCATTCTAGCCATAGTGGGGGTGCAGAGACACAATGTGGACAACTGTGTCTCCATGTTCAGGCGGTAGAGCCGTTTACTGTGGCTCTCTTTTCTTTCCAAGCCCTAATTCTTAGTTTATTAGCTTTGGGGATAAAACACAGATACCCATCCTCCCAGTGGAGGCTTTTTGTCATGAGGGACACCAGCGCTGTTAAATCAATTGTATTTATATTATTACGTGGTAACATCCAAACTTATGTCCTGTTTCCACCACTTCCAAGGCTTTGCGACCCCATGAGGATACCTTAGCCTCTTTGCTTCATCTTCAAAGTGAGGACAATAGTTACATCCACATTATTGTCCTATTGTAAGAAAAAAATAGCTGAAATATAACTCTTTTTAAAATGTGCATGGCTCTTTCACATATTTATGATCTAACAGCTGTCACCATCATGGCTATTACTATATGAATCCCGGAGTAAGGATCAGTGTGGTAGTTTGAAAGGGAATGACCCCCATAGGTTCATGTAGTTGAATGATTGGTTGTAGTGTGCAGTTTTTACTATCCTGCCTCAAGTGCCTCCACCCGGGTTCCCTCTGATCTGCAGGTGAACACACACACACACACACACACACACACACACACACACACACACACACACACACACACACACACCTGCCTAATAGCTCAATTTCTGGGCATTTCTAATCTTTTGCCTGGGGAAATGGCCTATGGCCACTCCTCCCGAGATCTCACATGGTTGGTGACCTTTTCTCCCTCCAAAACATGGTGAAAGATCCTCCTCTCTCTCTTATATCTGCTAGCTTTCTTGTAGGGATCTAGAAGTCCCGCCTATCTCACTCAGCTCATTGGTTGCCAGCATCTTTATTGATGGGTCAAGAACCAATTGGGGAGCAGGACCTTAGCAAAACCTGTTCCACAATTGGTCTCCAGTTGGTGAAACAATTTGGGAAAGCTTAGGAGGTGTGACTTTGGTGCAGAAGGTGTCACTGGGGGCTGGATTTGAGGTTCCGGAAGCCCACGCTATTCCCAGTGTGCTTTCTCTGCCTCTGCCGCACTCTGGGGGATAAGGAAGTAAGCTCTCAGCTACTGCTCCGATGCCATGCCTGCTTCCTGCTGCTATGCTTGCTGCCATGATGGTCACAGACTCTAACCCTCTGGTCTTCTGGAACGTCTTCTCTAGGAGTAGGGAGGACTCTAATCTGAGTTGGTCATCTTGGCACTGTGGCAACATGTGGCTCCTTGGTGCCACATCGAATACCGGAAGCTTATTAACACCACTTCTTTCTGTTTCCAGCACAGTATGTGGAGTACATCACACTAGGCTACTCAGGGCATGTGAGCATCGCTGACAGACTGGTCCAGTCAGTAACTGGTGTACATTCTTCTTCTTAGTCCCTTTCCTTTGACAAGTAGCTCATCTAGTGTTGAATTTTTGTTTTATGTCCTTATGCCCAGATTCTTCTTTATAGGCCTTAATTTCAGTTTTATTTTGCTAGCATAATCCACTGTGCATGATAATGGGTTTCAATGTGGCATTTTACTGAACGTACACATTGTATTTTCATCCTTGTCACCTCTTGCTCACTCTTGTCCTCTCCTATGGCTCTTTGTCTTCCCAACTGGTCCATCTCTTCGGGAAATTTGTGCATGAATGCACATCTGTGTGTGGTGCTTGCTGTGTGAGTGTGCTTCCATAGGGGGTGTGTGTGTGTGTGAGAGAGAGAGAGAGAGAGAGAGAGAGAGAGAGAGAGAGAGAGAGTGTTGAGGGATAGAAAGGGAGAGGGAGAAAGAGAGAGAGAGAGAGAGAGAGAGAGAGAGGAGAGAAAGGGAGAGGGAGGGGGGAGAGAGAGAGAGAGAGAGAGAGAGAGAGAGAGAGAGAGAGAGAGAGAGAGAGAGTTGGGGATAGAAAGGGAGAGGGAGGGAGAGAGAAGAAGGGAGGGAGAAAAAGAGAGAGGTTCAATGTTGCTAACATGAGCAAAGGTGAAGGCTTATTTACAGAAACCACTTTCCAGTGGTTACAACACTGAAGGAAATGCCTCCCTCTGGCTGGAGGGATGGCTCAGCCATTAAAGGTTAGGCTCACACCCAAAAATGTAACAAATACCTCCCTCTCTCCCAACAAGGGTCTTTTGTGAGTATATACCATCATGCCTTAGTTCATTCTTTGTCTTTTCCATGTAAACTCACGTTTTTAAGAACCAGGTATTTGGACATACATACCTGTACTCACACTCTACTATTTCCCAACAGCTGAGGAGTTTGCTAAAGAACGAACTCAAACAGGACAAAGAACGTACAGGCAGAACCCCGGAGAGAACAAGAGAACTGTCCCCCTAGGGAGCAGCCGAGTCTGCAGGCTTCCTCCCTGGCATACACATCATGGAGACAGACTCCAATCAACAGTGTTCCCTAGAAAGGGGGAGGGAATGGAAGTCACAGGGCTGTAGGTCCTGACTCACTCACAGCTGCTCTGGCAAACCTACACCTTCTAGGGTGTCTGTGTGACCCACACTCACATACCAGCACCAACTGCACTCAGTAGCGTGAAGCCTGAGAACGTGGGGATACAGCACTCTGCCTCGAGTAGCCTCAGGGGCATTCGCCCTGGGTCACTGGCATACAGGCTTGGGCTACATGGCCACCGAGGTTGGAGTCGGGAAACTGGCCATCAAATTCGACCTGGTTTTCTGGCTGCTGTTTTCTCCAGCTGCTCCAGACCAGAGAATGGGCTGGGCTGACGTTCAAGTTAACCAAGACCAGTTTCATTTTTTTTTTTTAAATTGAAATTTCACAGGTCATCAGCCTACTCCATGGCCCACTGTTCTTAGAGAGGGTGGAAAAATAATTGGAATCACGTGACACAGTTTGATTGGAAAAGTGAATGTGGTTTGGAGCAAAGGCCTGGACTCCTGCCTTGGTGACTGACTTGACCTCCCATTCCCCTATCCAAACCCTCTGGAGATGAAACTGCCTCATGGCTGTGGGAAATTATCTCAATTTAAGAGGTGAGGGGTCACTTATCTCCCCAGAGGCCAGCAGTGTTCATCCTGTTGAACAGTTGGACTTGAAAATCTCAGCTGATCAATAGGGCATTTCCCATCTTTTGACAGATGGTGGCCCCTGTCCCTAACCCTAGACACTGAAACCAACAGTTAGTTGCTGGGACTGAACTGTGGTAGATGAGACAGAACTTTATCTAGCCACCAAAGGTCGGAGTTCGCTGAGGAAGCCTCTCACACAGGCTAACAGATCTAGCAATAAGCACATCAGACATGGGAGATGCTGTGCTCATAGCTCTTCACTGGGGTTGTTTAAAGAAAATCAAACTTATCCTCCTGTCTAGTTGAATGTTCAGGGAAGGGAAGGCTCCCGTGGATCAGAGAGCACGTGGTGTGCCTGTGTCTGGCTGATTCCTGTTTAGCACGAGGGTCTTCAATTCCATCCATGTTTGTCACATCTCACTTTAGAGCATTTGCCCTAAAGACTTGAAATCCGTACGTCAAAGAGATGTCTACCTTCCCCATTTACGGGCAGTCCTGTCCCCAAGAGGCAACTTAGAGTCAGCCCAAGACAAATGCTTTCTGTAAGCTTCCCCTAGACCAGAACTCAGAGTGGGGAGTTAAGTGGCTGGGGGATTGCCTCCAGCTGCCTGAGCTGTCCTGATAACCTATTTTGACTCCCCCATAAGCCAATCCCGCAGCCAGCCATGTTGAATGCAAACCAGTAATTACCTCTAACAACATAGACCATAAGGGCCATGCGTGTCAGAGTCAGGAGTGGCTTGAACCAGATGTGCATGTAAAATAGAGTTGCTAAAAGACTGAATGGCCACTGTTGTTAAACATGCTTTTCCAAGACACCCAGCTACCTATCTATTGCTTCTTTTTTTCTTTTGGCTTAGTGGGGTGATCTACCTTTCCCCCACAGACCTCTCCTGCAAATTGCTTTTCAATAATTCCCACACAACCTGCTGGCAGCCGTATTCTACATAACAATGCAACTCCCAAACACATCACCTGCAATTATAACTCCAGCTTTGATGTTAGACCAATTTAAAGATAGAGAATCTTGGTCTAATTAAGGCAGCTCAAGCTCAGGCTGATAAGGGCCACCTTCATTACAGCTCGAGTGAGCTGCACACAACCTGAAACAGTCAGGAATCAGCTGGGAACATATTCAAGGAAGTTCAAAGCACCGTCTGTCGTAGAACAGTACTCCAGGCTCCATGTCTACATCCACAGACACACCAGCAGAGATCTCACTTCCTCGACAGTCTGCCTTGAGAAGGAAGAGTCTCAGCTTCTGAGAGCAACAGCAACAGAGAGTTGTCCCATATGGGAGGATGATGGTGTTGGGTCCATCTGATGATGTCATCCCTTCTTAGAGGTCTCTAGTTACTTCCAATTGTTCTTAGCCTAAAATTTCACTTCCTGGCCGCAGCCCTTGGGGTCCTGCAGATCCCAGGTCCCATCAGCAGGCCCAACCACATCTAGTTGTCTCCTTGTTCCCTTTGCCAGGTCCAACACCACACGAAATTATTCCCGACTCACACAGTCCTCATAGTTGCCATCCCCTCTGTCTGGAAGACCATCTCTTCTTTTCAGACCAAAGGCCACACCTAAGAATAACAAGCCCTCTACATTTAGCAGCCGTAGCCCTCTCCCACTTCCTCCTGTTTCTTCCTTCATGCAATTGCTTCTGTCCCCTTTTTAGCTTTGGAGAGTCCTCCTACTACCCAGAAGAACACCCAATGAGCTCTCAATAAAAATTTTGAGAAGGCAAATAGAGGGGCCAACCCCATGTGCAAGGCTAGTTTGAGTATAGTGTAAGGGTTATGGGGAGGGGACTTAAATACCCCTTAGCACACTAAGACTTTCAAGATCATAAATGGTATACTCGGCCTCTGCTTGAACATTCTGCTGACATGTTGCCTTGTTGACCATGGAAGCCTATGTCCTACCAAGTTGCTTTAAATCTCTTCTCTGAAGAGAACAACACAAGTGACCTTCCTAAGACCAACCCTCCTCAAGAGTGATGAGAATACAGACTCAGCATTTTGGCTTTTGGTTCCTGTCACTTAAAGAGTCAGACTAGTAGCCCAGAGTAAGATGCTGGTGATAAGCTCTGACCTTGAGTATAAATGACATACCACTCCTCCAAGCGACTGCTTTGACGAAGCCGCTGGGACACAATTCCCGGGCAGGAGGCAGCTGGGTGCCCTTCCTAACCAGCTCTGCACGCACAAATGATCTGTGCTTAGTGTTGGCCTTGATGGCTGCAGAACTGACCCTGCCAGAAGAGAGGTGACCAGGTACCAGAGCCGTCTGAGCGAGCCCTTGGCCAGGAACCCTCAGCGTGTCATAGGAGCTTCTGCACACTGCGGCTGCCCCGATGGTGCACTGCTTAAACAATTTCACTCCGGCAGCCTGAACAATTGGTGTTTCTCTGCTTAAGAACCACTGGAACTAAGGGTGTCCCTCTTTATACAGGGCATATTCTTGGCTCTTTAAGGAGCCTTTGAAAAGGCCTGGTTTTGTATTTAAGAGTGAAGCACTGCTCTAGACGTTTTGAGTATATTCTTGCACAAATGGGAGACGACCTTCACCTCAGGACACTTTGGCGGAAATGCCTCTGGAAGGACTCTGAGACAGAGGAAGGCAGCTCTGCAGCCATGACAGAGGTGAGGTGACCCTGAGACGGGCAATGATGTCACAGGTAGACTCGTAGGTAGAGGGACAGTAGATGTCCCAAAGAGGATGAGGTGCGGGTCACACCACACGGGGATAAGGCTCCACGGGAAAAGTGGGAACCTCAGCTGCAGAAGGGTAGGTGGTCCACTATGCAGAAGACCCCCGGGAGTACATTTGTGTGTGTTGGGAGATGAGTGTGGCCCCAGGGATGGCGTTTTAGTCCCTTTGACACCTAAGTATCTACAGGTGGTCCTCCCTGCTTTAGAAAACTGATTTTGAAAGACATGACAGAAGGACACATAGGAAACCCAGCTTGGGATCGTAAGTCACACATGTTAGGACAGAGGGTCTGGTGGACTATGATAGATGGGGGGTGGTGACCCATTGTTTGTACCCAGGGGGAATGTTGAGGGTGGCAGAAGCAAGGCAGGTCCTGCTTGCATTCATCCTTCTTTGCATTCATTGAGGCCACTGGAAATCAGTTTCTCCCTAGAGCATCTGCACTGCCTTCTTCCTGGTGAGGGCTGGGAGTGACGGCAGACAGAAGGGGAGAAGGGATCGGGAGATCTAGAAAAATCAATGGCAGCTATGGAAACCTATGTCAAAATTTCTCCATCTTAAATCCTCCAGGGTGCCTCTGAGGCTAACCCAACTGAGTGTAGGTGAAGTTAGCCACTAGCTAGCAATGAAGACAAAAATAAATAAATCACCACCACCACCACCACCACCACCACCACCAACAACAACAACAACAACAACAAATCACAACCCAGAGCCTGACCAACATTCTTGTTTTTCTCAAGAATTGGATCAATCCAATCAAAATGATTGATTCTCTTTCCCCAAAGGGTTATAGATAGTAGCCAGTGTCTTGTGTGCTTCTGCAAGTTTCTCCTGGTTGTTAGCTACATTTTCCTCCACTGAAAATCAAACGGTCACCAAATTGTGGTTGCTGTTTTGAAGACCCTAGTAAAGCCAGCCAGGGTCTTACTACCTCTTTCCCCCAGGTTCTGTAGATCAAGAAAGAAACTTCTGGAACTGCTTCATCCTTTGCAAGCTCAACATGTTAACCGTGTTTACAAGCCTCACAGGAATCTGAACCTAAAATGGTAGAGAGTGGTCATTTCTTATTTCAACAGTTTTTGAAGAAGAAAATGTGACTCGTAATAGTTTCGAAAGTGGAAAAATCTAATGAGAAGCAAAGATTTGATCACTCACACTGAAGTCTCTAATAGCTCATGGGTATTATCTGAAAGTTTGTTGTCATACTTCTGAATAAATACGTGTAAATGAGTGAGAAGGTGGATAGATGATCTCAGCTATGACCCAGAGATGCTGGGCTCTGTGTTGACACCAGTGAGGGATCGAAGCTTCCCTACAAAGAGCACAAAGAGACAACTATGAGTCTGGTCAAAACCCCACTACCCTGCCTGCTCCCAGTATTGAGACATATCTGCAGAGTGTACTTCCCTGACCAGGGCAGCCTTGGATCCTGGTTTGCTTGCAACTGCCTGGCTCCCAGTCAGTGTTCTAGGGAGGATGACTGTTAAGGACCTCTGCCTTGCAGTCTCATGGCCCCCACCAGAATCCTGGGGACAGGGCAGGGAAATGTCAGCAGATTAGTGACACTGTCTTCTGTGCACTGTGGACTTTCTCCAGGATTCCTAATGCATTCTCAACGGAGATCAATGATGTGGTCTTCAGGGGAAGCTGTGGGCAGAGCAGGTTTAAGATGGCAGGATCCCTTCTTCATGCTGTGGGGAGGTTAGGCGTAATAATTTATAGTGTCGTTATGCATTTGAATGGCTTGTGTGTGACCGCTCCAGAGCTGCTGTCTCATTTCCTGTGGTGGCTGAGAATCCCTGCTATTCTCTGGCTTGCATTCGACACCTGCATCATCGTCCCTCTGTGTCTCTCTGTGTCCCAGTGTTTCCCTTCATACAGGGACAGCGGTCACTGGGACGGTAGCATCATGACGTGGTATGAGCCTATTGCCAGTCTACAAAGACCTGCACTCAAATAAGGCCACACTAAGGTGGCAGGAGCCACTAGTCAACCCAGGGCTTAGATTACGCCTTCCCCCGATTGCCCTGAGTTCTGGATTCTGACGGAGAACTTGGCATCTGTGTTGGATTTGAGGTAACAAGAAGTGAAGCACACACATATTGTCTTGTCAGCCCGGAGTAGGATAATATTGCCTCTGCAGATATTTGGAGAGTATGTGCTCAACACACATGCAGAGAAGGCCATGTTGGACAAAAGTTCCCATTGCCCCTTCTCTAACATCTTCATTGGTCCTTTCTTGAACGTGTGATGAAGGGGCTAAGAGACGGTGTGAGCACACAGCTGTGACGGGAGAGGAGTCTTCCTGTCATCGAGCATTCTGCTCCAAGGCCTGGTCCTTATACTTTCCCCGGAACCTCGTGTACTGTTTTACCCTGTGAGCCTGGCGAGGGGGAGGAAGAAGTAGACCTTGTGTCTCAGGGCCACAGTGGCATCAGCCAGCTCATCTGCAGTAGACCTGCCATCGCTCTGCCTAGAATTCCATAGGGGCTGGATGGGCCTCAGCGATGGCATTGGAACCCCTCTGTGCACCAGGAGGTAGGCAGAACAAGGGTAGAGAAGGCCGGATCTGGAGACTCCCTGTCAGTTGGCCCAATGTTCTTTAAGTAGATGGGGCAGCGCAGTTTTGAAGAGGTAAAGTAATTTGCCTACAGACACAAACCTGCCCAGAGCTACAGCCCAGCGCCCAGTCACTGCACACTTATCTTGAATTCCCACAGCCTGGGCACGGAGACCTGTATTTAAGAGAAGCAGAGGTCATTAAAATGTGCAGGAATAGAGCTCCGCAGACCTCTTGGTGAGAGGTGTGGGTGAAGCACATCCTGTCTGGGCTCCAGTTTCATTCCTCATCAGGGGGTTCACCCTCCTGCAGAGCCTCTTTCTCTCTCTCTCTCTCTCTCTCCTAACAGATTTCATAGCTGACTCTGACCTTGAACACCATTTCCTCCTCATCTCAGCCTTCAGATAAAAAAAAAAAAAAGGATCAAACACCTCACTTTTGGGATTCCTGAACTATTGTCGAGAGAATAACAGACCCTAAAAATGTAATTTCTCAAGAAACATTCGGGTCCTGTGTCAAGAGGCTGAGCAATTTCAAAGTCGTTTGAGCTGCTCTTGAAAGGATTTCTGCGGCTGTTGTTGAGGGCTGTACCCAACAGAAGGGGCCGAGTTACATGTTCTTATTAAGCCCGCCTCTGATCACAGCTCTGGTTTGCTCTGGTGTCTTTGACCCAAGCCATTACCATAACAGTGAATGTTGTTCTCAATAATGGCTGTTTGTTGGGCGCTTGCCTGGAGTCCTGTGCTGTGCTGTGCTGTGCTCACAGCGGCCTCTCATCTTGCTCCTACATAGATGTGACCCTGGAATTCAATTCTCTGCCGTAGTAAAGGAAGAGCAGGAGATAGGAGCACCTTACAAATAGGGTACTGGGGATCAGGGAGGAACTGCCCTGAAGGAACATAGAGCACAGAGGGGAAGGCAGGATTTGAACTCGTATTTGATCCTTCAAGGTCTGTCTACCAGCATGAGCCCATGGATTAGACAGTTTCAAGGTCTCAAGGAGACGTCGGATTGGGACAGGCACACTTATCTTCCTACCTGCCAACAGCTGTTCCTTCCAAACAGCTGCTCTTACCTGTGAGTGAAGATTTATGATGAGGGGTTCATCCAGCAGCACCCCAAATGCTCACCATTGCTGTCCGAATGCAAGGGGTACATTCATGCATCTTCAGTGTGGGATTAAGATTATTCTTGGCCATGCTGAGACTGCCTCTCATGAATGGCATCCATGTGCCTTTGGAGGGACTGAGGGGACACTTTTCACTCTTTTCCTACCATGTGGGGATGTGGAAATCAGAGACGCGTCAGTGAGGAAGACGCAGATGTTGAAGTGGATGCACATCAGGTTCCAGAACAGAGTTCAACATGGCGACTAAGGAGTGAGGCGCAGGAACTAGACTCTTTGAATCCAGACCTGGACTGCCTACTGTGTGTTAAAGGGTTGACTGTGTCCTCCAAAGTCACCTGTGAGGACCCCTGTCTCACCACTACGGAGGTGACCTTTGTTGGAAATAAAATCCTTACATACAGAATCCACTTAAGGTGAGGTCATTATTGGGCTGGCTTAACACAATCAACAGCACAGCTTTATGGGAAATATAAGATGATACTTATAGAGAGAGGAAGCCTCAGAAGGGAGATATGACACTGAGGGCAGAGACTGGAGCTATTCAGCTGCCAGTGAAGATGTGCTAAAGATTTCCAATAACCCGAGAAGCCAGAACAGAGGTGTGCAACCAATGTACGTTGCAAAGACCATGAGAACTTGCCACTACTCCACTCAGACCTCTGGTTTGGATCTAGTCCCAGAACTGTGAGAGAATAGATTCTTGTTGCTTGTGGTCATCCCATCATTTGCCTGTCTGTCTCCCCCTCCCTCCCCCTCCCTCCTCTCCCTGTCCCTTTCTGTCTTCTCTCTCTCTCTCCTCTCCTCTCTCTCTCTCTCTCTCTCTCTCTCTCTCTCTCTGGGATGTTCAAGACAAGGTTTTTCTGTGTAGCTCTGGCTGTCCTGGAACTCACTCTATAGACCATGCTGGTCTCTAACTGAGACAGTCACCTGCCTCTGTCTCCTGAGTGCTAGGATTAAAGGCATGTGCCACCTTGCCTAGCTCCATGAGTCACTCTTAATGATATAGGGGTCATATGCCTTCCCACGCTTTTTATTTGGCAATACTCAGAAGCCTTCCAGGATTGGTCAAAGAATGAATAACTCATGACAGCACCGAACAGATGCCTGGCACCCAGTGAGTGCTTATGGACGGTCCGCACATCCTGCTTCTGTTTGCATTTTTCACGTATGGGGCCTACAACTTTAATTTGGTTCTCAGCCAGGTTACACCTCCCAAATCAAACCAACCAACCAACCAACCAACCAACCAACCAACCAACCAACCAACCAACCAAACAAACAAACAAACCAAAATGATAACCAAAAAATCAAACAACAATGAAACCTGAACACTGAATACTGAACTAGGCTTGCCATCTCACTGGACTGCACCACAGAAGAGGTACGGCCAATGTAGGCTCAACAGCTCCATGCACCCACCCCTCCACCATCACCCTCACTTGATGGCTGCCTGCTACTCCCTGATCTGGGTCAGGGGGAAGATGCTAGAAGTGTTTGCTATCCTCCTTCGAGCTTAGATAGTTTGAGGTACTCATGATACAGGCATATCTCACCATCTAGGTATAAATATTCATAGTTTGTATGATGATATGTAATGGAAAAACTCATCTCTGTTACATATAAACTAAAGAATGGCCGTTTTTACTCTCTCCTACTGGAGTTATCTGTGGACCTTCCCTGCGGTGTGTGTCCCAAAAGATTATGAATGCCCAGCCATTTGACCAAGTTGGTAGGAAGAGCTTAGAAATCCCAGAACTACAGAATCTTGGGGACAAGGACTCAACAGCACTCAGTCCCAGGGAAGTGCTCATTTGGAGAATCAGGGTGGAATGAAATCATCCCAGTGTTTCACACTAAGGTGGGAAATCGTTACCATCCACCAGATTACAGCTCTTGCTAAGCCTTGGATCTCTCTGTGGCCAGGCCAGCCACACAGCAGGCAGATGACCCAGTGAGCGAGTACGGTTTTATGCTATGAGAACAGGCTCTATGCCAGCATTTCCTTTGTGGTCTCTGCTGCTGGAGTAGCCAGCCCAGGTCGGTATTCAGATCCACACGAATACTCAGCCAAGTCCCTCAAAGAAAAACACCTTTCTACATCCATGTAACACCTCAGTTTCCCTGACATGACAGCATAAACTCCCCGAAGCCATTCAGAGAAGCCTAGGGAGCAAGTCTCACACAGGCAAGTGCAACAGGCTACAAGCTTGAAATCTCCAAGAGAGTGGCTTGTCCTGGACAGTAGAGCCCTCACCTACAGAACTCAGAGACACCCAGGAGGCACAGGCAAATGCTAACCCCTTGACTTCATGTTGTTTTGAAATGTGCTGTGCAACAGGGGCTGCTACTTGCCCATACTAGGAGGTTGGCGCCAACGATTGATTTGGTTTCTAAGCGGGTTCAATCCTTTTGACTGATGACGATTGGCTTGTTGATATACCCAAACGTAAAATTTTATTAAAGGTCACCTTCTGGTGAAAATGAACTTCTCTTTCCAATAGTGAGTACAAATGGCTGTAGTTGCCAGGTGGGTGGGTAACCTGCTCACACAGCACATACACATGCACGAATCAGAGCAGATTAGAACGAAGACATCATCTAATTTAAAATTTGTGTGTGTGTGTGTGTGTGTGTGTGTGTGTGTGTGTGTCTGTGAGTGTATGTGCACCACACGCATGCATGTGCCTTTGGGTACCAGAAGAGGGTCTCAGAACTCTAGGAACTAGAGTTACAAGTAGTTGAGCTGCCTGGTGTGGGTTACGAGATTTGAATCTGGGATCTGTGCAAGAGCAGAAAGTACTCTCAATTGCTGAGCCATCTTTCCGGCCTGATTAAATCATTAAATTACTGGCAATCTTTTGTCTGCTTGCTTCTGAGGAGGAAATGGCTATGTCTGTGCATGCCTCTCCTCATGCATGCCTCTCCTTCTCATGCATGCATACATCTGCATGCATCACTTTCCTTCTGCATGCATGCCTCTCCATGGCTATGTCTACACACATGCCTCTCTGCCTGCATGCCTACTTCTTCTTGTCTTTTCTTCTTGCCCTCCAAATGCTAATATGGGTTCAGTCTTGGTCAGCATAGCGATTAGATCCTGATAGTTTGAGATACTTCTCCCAGAAAAGAGGCTGGGAGAAGAAAGGATTGAAATCTTCTCTGACCCAAACAGTAGAGAGGCAGGTCTAAGTTTGTCTTATGTTTTGATAATGGAATATCTAAGGCTGGGTAATTACGAAGGGAGGGTTGATGTCTTGTGGTACTGAACACTAAGTCTGAGGTGGAGGGACTGCTTCTGATGAGGGCTTCCCTGTGGTGTCGTAGCACAGCAGAAATTCTATACTGGGTGGGGTGCAAAGCCCAGGCCTCCTCCTGCTCCCATAAGGCACTAACTCATCTAACCCAAGTTTAACCCATAGGCCCCATCTCCACAGGCTCCCAACACATAGGTTTGGGATTACCTTTCCAACTCATAAACTTTTAGGAGGCACATTAAAGACATGGCAGCCACCAACTCTGGGAATCCCACTAGCATCCTTCCGATGGACACTTAGAAATATTTCAAGCCAACAGCCTTTACAACAAGGGCCCCATCATGGTTCCATTTCCTCTGCAAATATGATTAAGTCAGCAGTTCTATGCACAGGCTCCCGACTACCCAGATCCTACAAGAGAAGATAACACTTCTAACGCAGAAAACCGTGCTGAATATGAATCACCCTCAAATGGGATACCCCACCGTTCCTTGCTGTGCTGTGGCTGTTTGAAAACCAGAGTGATGCTGACCCTGTTTAGTCTAGAAAAGGGCACCTCAGTCACTCCCTTCAGCTCCATTGCTTGCCTTCCAAATGAATCATCAAGATATACATCACAGCATCAAACAGGGCAGGTTTGATACCATTAGTTTTTCTGATTATCCCCAGCACTTGATTTGAGAGCATGTAGAGAACATTGTAAATATTTACAGAGGACTCTGATTGGAGAGTTGGGTTTGGGCTCCACGAAGCTCATCCAACATCTCCCACAGGCGAGGCAGGATCTGCCACATGTGAACTGCAGGAGAACCCCACAGGGACGTGGGACGACTATGGCTCCAAGCTGGGACAACTGCTCCGAGAAGGAGCAGCATGGCAGAGGTGCCCTGAGCTTGGAGTGTCTATAACGGAAGCACCTTTAATTATTCATCAACATGAGGGTTTAACACTATTTATAGTATTAAAGTTAATCATTTATTTAGTACAGTTTCTCCAAAAGAGCTCAAGCTAACCTTTATCATGCTCATTAAGCAGCGACTCGTAATAATTAGCACGTGTTCCTCTTCTGTCTCTTGGTTAGACCGTGGCTCTCCCAAAGGCAGGGCTGATATCTGGTTGGTTGTTTTGTCCTGTGCTTAGAGCAGTCTTTTACATAGTAGGTGTTTACTGCATATGCATTAATCAAACACATCAATTTAGACCTTTCATTTCATGCTCAAAGACGCACAGACAAGACAGTATTTTGAGGTTTAAGCTCAGTTAGGTTCAGTTCCCAAGTGTAGGCTATCTTCCACATCCATCAGTGACAGACTGAGGCCTTCTAGAGACCTTTACACGGGGATTTGGAAAGCCCTTTCACCACTAACCCAGCTGTGCGACTCACACAAGCACTGACTTAACCCATTGATCGGGAAGTCTCCACATGTGCTCTTTGGATTCCCTGATCATCCATGCTCTGGGACTATGAAACCCATGAAATTGTATGCACAGATGTGCACAGCCCAAGTGTATACTCACATCTGGTGAGAGATAGATTTAACTAGTTTCCCTAAGGATTGAATAATGAAAAAGAGTTAAGAACCTATCTCTGATTCTTTTAAAACTGGGATAGTGGCGGGAGGGATAAATTAGGCATGCTTTGCATGTAAATCAAAGACGTTTGCACCTTGGTTACCCCTTCCGTCCACACTCCTTCTGGAGGCTCCTTTATTAGACCCTTTTCTCATCTCTGTCCCAGGCTCCCAAACCAAATGGCTCTATTTGCCAAGACTCAGACCTGCCAGTTGGCTCATGACCACGGTCCATTTCAACCCTGCGGTCAAGTCCTTTTTCCTTTCTATCTTCTACCAAGAGTAGTATGGTAATGTGCAAAACTTCTCAGAATGTCCCAAACCAATGCTCATTTCTATTTGAACTTGCTTGCAGGTCTAGTTTAGGGCAATGTTTGAGAATGGGAAAGCAAGTCTCTATGAACGGCTTGCAGAGGTAGTAACCGTAGGTTCTGTGGTCCTGATTTGTACAGGGCAGAATATGTGTGAGTAGATACTGGTCCCATAGCCAAAACCCCAGCCTAGCAGAGGCAGAATAGACCACTGTGTGTTAACAGACATTCAGTGAAAGTTATGTATTCTCGCCCTTCTGCTTGTCAGTCAACTGTCACTATGCCTTCAAGTCCAAAATTTTCTATTCTAGACTCACCAAAAATACAGTTGTAGTTGGATGTGATCTCACGTTTGTAATTCTAGCACTGGGCAGGCAGAGGCAGGAGGGCTGCAAGGCCAGCTGGGGTGGTGCAGTAAGTCTCTGTTTTGGTAAAACGTTGAAGAAAAAAGATGGATGGAAGGGAAGGGAAAGGAAAAGAAATGGGGATGGGGGTGGTGTTATTAGATGGGGTAAAAATCAGTCATCTCTGTTGTGTTTTGACTGACATTTTATGTAAATTGTCAATACGGCCAGCCCAGAAAAAGCGGCCCCTTATAAGAGGACAATGTTTGATTTTTGCAAGTTCTGATTTCTCATCGGCAACATAACAGGATGAAATTTCAGTGCACGGACAGTCAAATCCAGTGTCACTCTGTGGCCCAGAGTTTACTTCTCAATCTGAATTGCATAGGCAACTCATCTAGGACCCTGTTAGCACACATTCCAGCTCAAGGGTTCTGGGTGGGCCGTGAGATTTCAAAGTTCTGGCAGACTCCAGGCAATCAAGTGCTATTAGTCTATGAGGCACATTTTTTGTTTTGAATCAGGGTCTAAATTGCTGTTTTGGAACCACAATGAAGCAAATTTGGCCAATTTTAAAGGAAAAGAAAAGAGAAGAGAGATTGCAGGTCTGCTTAGGGATGTCCTCCCCAAGGCTGAGGAAGATGGCAGGCGACTGTCGATGTCTCACAGTCAAACCATGTGTTTAAAAAGAAAACTTCAAAATCTGACTCCATCACTCTTAAAGTTGGTCCCCATAGTAACAGCAGCATCTAGAAACCCTTTGAGCTCCAAGCCCAAGCCTTCTGCCTCTGAAGGGTCTCCTGCAGTGCCCCTGGGTGATTCCGGAGCATGCTCAGGCACAGTGACACACAATAACTCAATATAGATCGCCAATATCCATAGAATTGGTGAGCATCCAAGGAGGGCAGCTATGACCTCAGCTGAGACTTGAATGCTTTCTC
The DNA here is from genome assembly GCF_011064425.1 of Rattus rattus. NCBI lineage: Eukaryota > Metazoa > Chordata > Mammalia > Rodentia > Muridae > Rattus > Rattus rattus. Next base: position 60,030,785 of record NC_046155.1, read on the forward strand.
TCTGGGCTCAGGCTCTTTTCTGCATTGCTTCCCCATTAACTAGCAGCCCCAGAGAAAGTTCAGTTCTGAAAGCCAAGGCTCAAAGCAGAATCTCAGAGACCAGAGTTAACTTACTGGGGACAACCACCGTGACTCCAACATGATGGGGAAATAATCTATTTATCAGAGGACCAAGAATGTGAGCTTCCATTGAACCCCATCTCCACAACTCTGGGGAAAGCACTAAAAAGGAAGGAAAACAACACTCAGGTGTGAAACAGATTATAGTTCACAGCTGGAGGCAAAGAAGTTGCAATTCTATCCAATTACACCAATTTAATTGGGTGTTAAAAATATCTCAGGTCCCAACAGTAGTTTTTGGCCAGATGGAGGTCTGCACAGAGAAGAATTGGTATGTCTATTTGTTAAGAATTGTGATTTGGGAGCTAGAGAGAGGGAGGGGGAAGGAGGGAGAGGGGGAGAGGGGGAGGGGGAGGGAGAGGGAGAGAGGGGGAGGGGAGGGGGAGGGAGAAGGAGAGTGAGGGAGGGAGGTAGGGAGGGAGGGAGAGAGGGAGAACCTGAAACCTAGTTTGGATGTTAAAGATGTCAAGGCTCTTCTCGGGGATTTGAAAGAGCACAGCTGGAAGCCACCACCTGTGGATTCTTTCAGTCATAGGTCACTAGAGGAACACATAAACTTTGTATTCTTCCACTCTCTTCTTAACGATCAACCCTCTCAAACACATAAAAAAGAATAACACAGTCTAAATGTCTAATGTGAGGAGAAAAGTCGGGAGCCTTGCACTAAAGAGGCAATGCCACATCCGTGGCAGCCAGCACAGGTGTTCATGAAGAACTCCTTAATGACACATGAAATGTTCGTGATGTTAAATAAAGCCCATGAGATCAGTGGGCTGGGAAGATGGCTCGGCAGATGCTTGCCACACACAGAACTGAATTCAGATGCCCAGTGCTCATGTTAAAAAGCCACATGTAGCTGTGTACACCAATAGTCTCAGCTTTGGGACACAGAGACAGAAGGGACTTGGTGGCTCAGTGGCCAGCCGGTCTAGCTGCCACAGTGAGCTCAATGTTCAGTGAGAGATCCTGTCTCAAAAAAATAAGGTGGAGCACTGAGTTAGGAAGACGCCCAGTACCAGCCTCTGGCCTCCATATGCACCTATGCACACCTGTGCACACCTGTGCACACCTGTGCACACATGTACACACGCAAACACACACACAGACAAAATCATGTGACATTCTAAACTACATCCAATGGGCAAAAAAAAAAATAGCAGCAGAAATTTTAAAATGCTGTCTCTTTAATGATGAGTTAATAGTCAAGGTTTTTTGTCAATTTTCATTGTATTTTCCTGAATTTTGCGACCCAGTATACTTTTTTCTTCCCACAGAGAAACAAAAGCAGACAGTTAAAAGGTAGTCACACTTTTAGATGTGCTGTGCTGTGTTGGTCTGACTGGTCCATCCCCTGCACTGGCATGCACAGTTTATTTTATTTTCCCCAACTGTCTAGGCTGAGCCAGTCCAGTAGCCTGGCTTTCTCTTCCATCTGCTCTTAACCAATCCGATCTCTTCCCAGCCCTCTACCCACTATGAGTGGAAATTTCTGGTTTCTTTGGAGACTCAGTTGTGTCATGTGATGTTTTTCTGGAAATTGTCTTATGAGAGGATGTTTTTGCCCCAAAGTAGACAGGATTTTGCTGAAAACAGACACGTGGTATTTTTCTGGAAGCTGCCTAGAAAAGGGGCATCTGATGTTTTGCTAGAGTGAAAGCCTGAGAGAACACGTGATGTTTGGAAGGGGTGTAAGTATAACCCAACAGACAGTGGACCACCCTGTGGCATTGGTTCACCTTGCCACTCTGCTGGTCCTTTCTTATGCTGGTCTTTGCTGACAATGCGGTGGCATTGGCTGACCTTGCCTTCTTCTCTGATCGTCATGTGTCATGACCTCACAGAGGGGAACGTACCAAAAATCTTCTCATGATATCCACACAGCTTCCTCCCTCAGGCTGATTGACAGCAGAGCCTTTCGGTTTCTTCTGAATCCGAATGCCATTGCTGGTCCATGAATGGTGTTTGGGAGTGGGTGGAGCTCTTGCCGCTGATTCATATGAACTGAACTCTTGATATCCTGACAAGGGAGATTGGAGTTGCCCAAAAGAACTATTTTTTTTTTTTTTTTTTTTTTTTTTTTTTTGGTAAACAGGCCCTCATCTCCCTCTACCCTTTTAACCTTTCCTTCCACTATGTCTGGTTGGTAGTGGACCAGAAGGGAAGTTAAAGCATTTAAGAACCCTTATTAAAGTAGGTTTGCTTTCTAATCTGAGCCTTCACCACTGGGCTCTGTATTCTTCCATGGACACTATGGGGAACGTTCCAGCCCCAGAGCTGACTTTCTCTTCTGACTTCCTGGACCACCTGTCTCTACCATGGGATGCAGAGGGTGCTAATATCAGCATGCTCTCTCTGTGGACCACTTACTCCAGAGCACCAAGGGCTGCACTGAGCCATTTCCACAGCTCCTCATGTGATTCCAACATGTAGCTAGGACTGAGAATCCTGCTAGTTGAGTCTCCTCATAAGTATACTTTAGCTACCCTGGTTCCAGATTTGTTAAGTCAGTCCGTACAGATAACAAAAGTCTCTGTAAATTCCAGTGTTCCAAAGCTGAACCGTTGTAATTATCAGTGACAATATCACCCTTGTCTCTGGAGTGCTCTTGGACCCAGACTCTGGCACCTTTATTGGGTTAACTCAGCTATGCTTTCTTTGAATTCTAGCAGGGATGTTAGCATAACACATTAGACAGTATGTGGGAGCTGGAGGGACAGAAGTCAGGAACAACGCTTGTTCTCCCAGAAGACCCAATTTTGATTCCCAGCACCCACAGGACAACTCACAGCCATCCGCAACTCCAGTCCCACGGAATCTGGTGCCCTCTCCTGACTTGTACGGGCACTGCATGACGCACATACATAAACGCAGGCAAAACACCCACGCACACAGAATAAAACTAAGTGCATCTTTATGAAGACACAAATTATCCTAACATTTGCTCTTCAGACGAAAAGCGACTAATTTTTTTGAGGATAAGAATAGCCCAAATTTTGCACTGTAAAGTGTATTCCTTGCTCAAATACAAATTCAATCAGGAAAAACGTATTTTATTTGCTAACACATGAATCAGAGAAGGGGCTTTCATCCTTGAATACTTTTGTTTCCTGTCTAGTTCTAGAAGGCTGACCTCGTTTAGTCATGGCTGGACTCTCAGAATGGCTGAGTTACTAAGTGTAGAATAGATTTAACTACAGTCATTGGGGAGGCGCTGGCACTGACAAGCTTGAGCGGACAAGTTACAGAGTTGCAGTTGACGTCGAAGGGGAAATGCTGCTTCTAGGCTGCAGTATGGCTTGGGAGGCTCTCACCTGGCTCAGTGGTTCACAGCACAACTGCAGAGCAAGCAGGTCCTGTGTGTGGATCTCACCTCTCCCCGCTGATGCGTGATTTCAGGCAAGGTCGCTAGCTTCCTCAAGCATTTTTTCTCATCTACAAAATGCAGATACTAACGTATTTCTATCAAGTCTAAGGATTAATTAAAACCATGTTTATAAAATTCTTAGCATAGTGCATGGGTCAGCATTCTTACTATTACAAAACATTGATTTGTTTCAAATTCATCAACAAGCCAATGGCTCATGGAATGGGGTTGCTGGCTCCTAAACGGTCACAAGACCAGCAGGCTGGAATGTCTGGAAAGAGAGGAAACAGCTGACAGGTAGGAAGATGCTTCTAGAACTTCAAACTGAAGACAGTTTAAATAAGGCAGCTCTTGGATCTCAGCTGGTGGAATTCTAAGCAAATCACAGCCAAGTGGCTGGCCTTGCAGGAGGGTTTTACATACCTGAGTGTGTCTCCTAGCAAATCCAAGAGGGTGAGGGCCAGGGTCACGGCAAACACTGGGGTCTTTGATCAGTCTCAGCTGCTGGAACCAAGGGCCAACACAAGTCTTGTGTGTCAGTTTTCTTCACATTCCTGCAGGTTAAAAATCATGTTTCTCTCTCAGCACCTTTTTCTACCCTGGGGCATCTTGGGATCACTGTGTCTGATGTTACCCACAACCCTTCCTGCCAGAACAGGAGACACTAACCGGACTTGATTTTTCAGTTTTTCAAAAACAATTTTGAAAAAAAAAAAATCACCCGGGACGGCCTCCTCCTCTCTGAATGTCAGTCTGCCTGCCCAGGGCAGTCCTCACAGACATCCCAGCTCCAGCCACTGTCAGCTTTCTGCTCAGATCGTGACAGGCTGCTGTGCAGGAAGGAGGAGGACACATAACCACACCAGGCACAGAGCAGACTGCACGGGCCAGTGTGGAACTGAAAACAGGGCTCTAACAGGATGTGTTCCTGCAACTGGTGGCTTGGGTCAATCCTCGAAGTCCATCTTCTGCTCTGGGAACAGCAGGTCCATGGGGAGCTCCCAAGCCTTGATCTGTGTAGAGCATAAGGACTCCCTAGCCCCACCACTAGGTGATGGGATTTCAGGGTGGCTCAGCATTGCTGAGTCCCAGTTCACACTCCTGTGATACAGGAACAGGATCTTTGCTCAGTTACGGTGGCTGAGAGGGACAAAAGAGATCTCAACATGAAGTGCCTGTCAGTCTGAGATGCACTGAGGATAACCTGGGTACTATTATCATTTGATATCTATCGCCAGCTGCCAAGATGGTCAAAGGAACAAAGAATTCTACGAATGCCATCCACTCCACCAAAACTAAGCCAGAAAAGGCAGCTCATGAGCCCATGACACACAATTGGCACCATGATGTCCTGTGTTCCCACATTGCATCGGAGTTCTACTGCCAGGACCCATTCTATATTGAGGAAAGTGAGCTCAATACACGTCAGTGGCTCTCCAGTGGTCGAGGGGAAGGTGCTTCATTTGTTAAGAGTTGCGTAGAACTAGAATTGAGCGTCTTGGTCTGTTCACTTGGCAAACAAGCGGATGAGGTGAGAACACACAGAGAGGGACAGACAGAGGGCGGGCCTTAAGGTTTACACTTGGTCTCGTTTGGCTTTGGAAATTCTGGCACATCTGACAAACACATGGAGAATGGCCTTGTCTCCTGACTCCGCCTCAGTGAGTGGGAATACGTGTGAGATTTCACACGTGATCGCTGAGGCCTGAGAGGAGGAGAGGAAAAGCATTCATTCTCTGGGATTCTTTGGGATGTTTTTCACTAAGAAAAATAAAATAAAATTGACATTCTCAGGACATTGTAAAGAAGGTCCCCATACCCCCTTTCCCACCCCTGTGTGGTATCGAAGTTTGCACAGCCATAAGCAGGAGAGAGATCTGGTCCTCATCTGCTGTGTTTGGAAATGCTCACCTGATTCCATCAACAGATTTCGCCTTTATCTACCTACCAACATCTCAGCAAGACTGAGGGAAGGATGGCGTTTTCACACTCTCTGGAAAATTGGTTTTAAATGTTAGGGAATTTCTAATCTGCTTTTTAGAACCCTCAAGGCCAAGAGTCTTGAAAGGACAGAGGTGAAAATCTTAACATTATGTTGTTTCCATTTTCTACATTACTTGACTATTCATACGAATTACTTGATAAGAACTTTTTTTTAAGTAGTCACATAAAGTCTGTGGGCATAGAGCCACGTGCATGATGATCACGTGACTGGAGATGGGTTGAGACTGCGGCGTGGAGTAGGTGCTTTGTTAGGAAGGACAGCCTCGCCTCCACCTATTCTCAACCCTTATTGGCTACTTGTATTCTTCTCGGATCTCAGCCAGCCTTAACCACATTGAAAAGTCATAGATCATTGACCGAGCAGGTATAACTGGGCTTCCATTCCACGGCCCTCACAATCTCACCGTCTCTGTTGCTACTTCAAAATGAGACTCAGAGGCAAAGGCTTTCCAGCTGGAGCTTCGAGGGGATGAAGGTGGAATTTCTGATTTCCAGTCCTGCAGTGTCAAGCTTACCCGGACGCTGAAGTGACTACCCTGTTGTTTAGCTTACAGGATTCTGAGCCAAGTTGTCTGAGGCTCTGGTATTTTGACAGTTGATCTTCATGGTTTACTCAACTGGATTATGAAGTACTGTGAGGGTGTTTCCAGAAGCTATCGAATCCTGAAGGCTCTGTGCTAATGGATGGGCCCATCTACTGAAGGCATTGGAGGTGAATGTAGAGTGAGGCCTAGATGGAGAGAGTAGGTTACTGGAACATGCCTGGCTCTTTCCAAAGCCCCTTCTTCTGCTTCCTGGCTGGCATGGAGTGAACTGCTCTACTGCGGCACACTTCCTTACAGTGGGACTGACGCCTCCAAAACCAGGAGCCCGCAATAATAATTCCTCCCTTTAAGTCGTTTTCCCAGATAACTGGCCACAGCAACCAGCAGCAGCAAATGCCATGAGTGTTCACTTGGCCCTGCCCACACACTCTTGGTTCCTTCATCTCTAACGCTCAGTAAGGACCCCAGGGGCTAGTCCATGGAGATAGCAATAAGAAACGTGGAGGAGGGAAGAGAGAATATGACATAAAAGATCTCGTATGATACCCCGGTTAGCTTTTTGTCACGTTGACACAAGCTAGAGTCATCTGGGAAGAAAAAAAAAAACATAAATTAAGAAAATGTCCCCAACCAGATTGGCCTGCTATCAAGTCAGTGGGCATTTTCTTGATCAATAATTGAGGTTAGACGACTCAGCCTACTGTGGGCAGGGCAGCCTTGGCAGATAGTCCTGGGTTGTATAAGCAAGAAATCTGAGCAAGCCATGGATAGCAAGCCATGGATAGAAAGCCAGTAAGCAGTGTTCCTCTCTGATCTCTGCTTCGCTTTCTGCTTTGACGTCCTGCCCTGATTTCCTCACGGATAACTGCGACCTGGAGCTGTAAGTTAGAAAAAACTCTCTTCTCTCCAAGTTACTTATGGTCATGGTGTTTTTACCACAGCAACAGAACCCCTGACTAAGCCGCATGACTTAGGAATGACTGGCATAAATGCATTTAAATTACTTACACTTTCCACCTTACTAGGATCTCCTAGTATGTCTTAAGTGACAGACCCAGTAGTCGTGGTTCTCTACTGCCTAGAGAAAGGAAGCTAGTGGGAGATGTGCTGGATTGCAGGAGCCTTACGGAATCACCCACGGTTCACAGGAAGTAAACACTGACTACAAACACCGCCATACTTGCCCAAGAGCCCCAGCTAAAGGACTTCAGCCCCCTTCCGGGGACTTTATCAACACACCTTTTTGTGTGGAATAAAACACCTCTTGAAATCACATCTCAACTTGAGGAAAGATGTTTAAAAGAAATGGTCTTGAGGGGAAGAAAGCACACAGGGCTCCCGATGGCTCCCCGCAAGTCATAGGCTGTGTGGAAGCTAAAAGAGGTGCTCATATCTTAGTCTTTTACAACTCCACAATGCTTAGGTTTCTTACCTCAGCTATGTACTGTCTCATCTTAAGACATGGAGATACCGGTCCTGTTCTCAGGAGCACGCTCTGTGGAAACTGCCCTTAGAACCTTCTCCACGACTAAAAAAAAAAAAAAAAAAAGGGAGGGAATTACTTCCTCTAGGCGGCCCTTCCAGGTGGGACACATTACTGCCATTCCTTACCTGAAGGATGAGCTTTGTTAATTCCTCCTATTATTTATCGACCCGCCCTAGAGCTACACCAAGAGTAAGAGCCAGGAACAGGCCCGGGGAGCCAGGCCTACAGACTATGCAAGGGAGGTGCCTGCTTGGTCTGAGCATTTCTCTCAAGGAGGCCGACAGTTTGGGCCTCCGGTCTCGTCTTTATGACATGTGTTCTGGTGGGACCGGAGCCAAGGAAGCTCCTGGCTTCCAAGGAAGGCTTAAATGCTCCAGAAGCCCGACCCAGGCCGAAAGTTCTGGGAAGGCTTCTCTCCACGTGCGACTTTGTGGCCGGGAACAGGGAGATGAGGAGACGGACTGATGAGGTGAGAGGACTGGGAAGAAGGCTCCGTGGATCTGGGCTGAGCACCCAGACAGGCCCTGAGGTTCCCAAGGACAGCCCAGCCTTCAGGAGCCTCCGAGCCTCAAGGGCAGACACAGGATGGGGCCAAGAAGTCACGTGGTAGCTTGAAGAGTGTGGGAGTCTAAACTTTTCCCTGAGAACAGTTCAAAGTTCCTGAGAGGTTTCTCCTAACGGGCGTATTCCACCTCGCCCCACCCGGTCCAAACTCTGCTCCTGCCAATTATGGGTGCCTTGTGATCCGCTTCATAGCAGAACCAAGCCACCCCAGAGAAGATCCTTTAAGCATGACAGCCTATGTCGCCTCTTGCCCTCTCTTTGTCTCTCGCTGTCTGGTACAGACCATAAAATCTACCCAGGGAACATTTGGCAAGGAACGCAAACTAAACTAATTCTTCTAGCCTCACAGCTTCAAAAGGGGCATCGAATACCACCACCCCGACCAGTGAGACAAGCGAATTAAAACTGGTGGGGCCAGGAGTGGCTGTGGATTTGCCGAGGACCTCTTGGCAGGTCCCAGGTACTCTGAGCGTCATGCTTTGGCTGGTAGTCAAGGGAGGACCCTCCCATGTCCTGTCGAAAACGTGTATTTATAGGTTTAATTATGTGAATTCACTTGCTCTCTGCTCAAAGAAAGTAGAGACAGGGTCGTTTTAATGCTCCTCAGAAATGAAACTGTATTGAAGCCAGCCTGACCTCAGACTGAATGTCACAGCCGTTGGGTTTTCCAGCAGGAACACAATACTTTTTATAGAATGGGAAGTCAATTGAGAAACCATTAAAAAGTAGAGTTGGGAAGGGCTCTGTGCTCACTAGGGTTAGGTCCCTAGAGCCACTATAGCCTTGGTCCCTGTGGGGAAGGGTCTAATGCTTTGTCCACTCAAAGTTTTAAATATCTCACCAAGGGCTCGTTCCTGGGAATACCTCTCCCGGGGTGCCAGATCTCGCCTGCGCGTGAGTCAAGGCTCCTTCTCGCTCTTCGGCCTCACTCAGCTCAACGGTGTAGCTAGGCGTATGCGGTGTTTGAAACAAAAGGCCTTGCCTTTGCTTCCCTTTCATCCCCAGGTCTCCTACCTGTGGAAACTTCCAGATCTGGAAGGGGGAGGGGGGAGGGGCAAGCCGAACAAGTAGCCATTCGTTCCGAAAGCGGCCATTTCAAGAAGCCAAACCCCAGGCCTGCAGCGGACGTTTCTGCTCTGGGAACAGGCAGGATCCATGGAATCCGCCTTACTAAAAGCTCAAGGAACCAGCCCAGAGCTGAGCTGCCTCTTGCTTGTAGCTGGGACAGAAGGTGGCAGCATAGCATCAGGCTGCAAGGGCTGCGGTCGCGCTGAAGCTAGGGACCATCCTAACCCTCCCGGGGCATCCAGATTCCTCCTCTAGCGCCAAGCATGCCCTGCTTAGGCTAGGAGTGACCCGAAAATTCAGCTTTTAAAGGTGAACCTCGAACATCCAGAAGTGTTCGAACACAGTCTATTTTCTACGTTAAAAAAAAAAAAAAGTCATGTCGCCAGAGGTAAATCTGAAAGATACCAAATGTGTCATGGGGAGGGCCCCACATACACATATTCACAAACATGAACAGCCCATGTAGTAAATTTTTAAATAAATTCAGAATGCGTGCGTCTTCCTTCCTTTACATTCTCCCGCCATCTCTGAATTTGCCTCTGCTCTTCCTGTTTTCTTTGGCTAATTTTTTTTTTTTTAAAAAACTTGTTTGGTAGCGTTTGCATGTAGTCCTTCGGAAGCAGGGATCCATACAGTAAGCACTTCTGACTCAAGAGCCGGACCCCTGCTGGGTAGCCAATTAAATGCACTGCCCACCAGGGAAAGTGTGATATTTTTTATTACTTTCTAATTTCAGGCCCTGAAATGGCTTCAGTGATCAGAACGTTTTTCCTGCCTAAGAAACCTAAAGGAGGCAGCGAAATGATGCCTTTGATTTGTATTTTATTTATAACGGTCCATACTGGCCAAGTGCATGCTAAGGATTTCCCCAGGGCCTCAGAGGGCTTCAGGAGTGGAAAAGCAAGACAAAGAAAGAAAAAAAAAAGCACAAAACTTTCTCTCCCAGTCGCCTTGGCAGAGCAGGGGAAACTGTCAGGAGCAGTGGGAACGGCTTTTCTGAGAAGTCGGTGAACTGAGAAAAAATGGATAGAAGAATTGGGACAAAACCATTTCAGTGGATTTAAATCTATTTAAACGACAAGAGTAAATCAAAGCCATGCCTCTTTCTCATTACCAGTGGCCCCAGTGGTGGGGCCTCATAAATGCTGGCTAAGGAAGACTTGCGTTCATTCCTAAGTACATTCACAGGAAGCCCCACCCAAGGTGGAAGGAGGCTCGCTTGTTCCCTTCTCTTCTAGAAAGCATCAGCGTGGGGCAGCAAGGCTTCGAGAGGGCAAGGAGGAGAAAGAAACCGACTCTAATGAGGAAAAGAGAAAAAGAAGTCAAATTCCCCCTGAATGCCTGAATGTTTATTTATTTATCTTTGCAACAAGCTTTAAAATCTAGAAGAGCTGCTGGGTGAAACAAACCACACCAAGCGGCTCACAAAACACCAGAAGCTCAAATTCCGAGCCTTTCCAAATCCTACCCTCCTGCCGCTGGGGTCTTGACTGAAAGTCTTCTTTTCCCCTTTTTTCTTTTCCTTTTCTCCTGACTCACTTGTTTAGCCAGAGGTAATTCTGAATGCTTATCTGAAGTACCTCACTGGCATTCTGGGGGGACATTCCTCCTAGTGAGGGCCCCCCTTAAAAACAGGAGCTGTTTCAATTCCCATTAAGCAATTCTCTGTGATGTAAGTCTTTTAATGAACAGTCAGCCCGCGTCGAGACTAACACGTTGAACCCTGCTTGCTAACGATTTTCACAAAATGTGATTCGGAAATTAAAAATCGCAATGTTGTAAGAGGCCGGCTACCGGGCGTTATTAGACAATGCTTTGCTAAGACGATCTTTCCTATCTCTTGCGCAGAAACCCCATGGGAACGAAACTGTTTATCCTGACTGTGTACGGCCTCTGCAAGTGCCACTTTATCATAGGATTTAAAGTTCAACAACTTAGCAGACAGTATTTATTATTTAAGGAAAGGTTAAGTGTTTCTTCTGTGCTTCTCTGACTTCAAAATCACAAAGCAATCCATCTCCTCCCTCTGCCCCCTTCTTTCTGCTTCCTTCCTTTTCCTCCCTTCCTTTCCCTCCGCCTTCCTTTTCCCTCCCCCTCCCTCCTTGCCTTCCTTCCTTTCTTCTTTCTTTTTTTCTTCCTTCCTCCCTTCTTTCCTTCCTTTCTTCCCTTTTTAACTTGCAAATTGTACTGTCAACTTCTTAAAGTCCCTAACAATTCCTTACCCCTTCAGGAAAATTTAACTAGATTATTTAAAATGGCCAAACTCCACTTTAAGGGAGAATATTCCATATAGCTTCAGCTAAAAAGAACGTCCCAGATAAAAAATATCACCCCCTTTTCAAGCAGAGCCAATTTTACAATACGCAGAAGCACAGGCACTCGAGTGAACTCACAGACACACAACAGAGGATGGAATGCTGGGGTGTTTCACCTAGGTGTGCCCTGGGCCCGTCTCACCCCAGCTCACAGAGGCCCCCAACTTCTGGCCTCTGGTATGGGACAGCGGATTGTTGACCTCTGGGGAGCAGCACTATTTCCAATCAACCAATTTGGCAATGTTGTGTTTTACGGTTTCTAAAATTAATGCCAAATCGAAACAGAAACATTGCTGGTGTGGAACTGTGTTAGAGAAGACGTACATGGCTGGTGTGGAACTGCATTAAAGCGGACGTTGTTCACCTGGTCTCTTCAAATCCGTTCCTTACCAAAACTGACTTCCCAGTTTGTGCCCATCCCGTTTCGAAGGCCTGGTGTTAATTGATCCACATGTAATTAGGCACTGGGAATGACCACGTTTCCCAGGACTCTAGTTTAAACACCGGGCTTCAGAGAAGTCTAGAAGCTGAGAAGGGGGGGGGAGGTAGTGCAGAGATACGGGGAGGGGGGAGAGGCTTCTTCTAGCTCCCAGCTGCCCCCACTCTCTGAAGCAACGGGGAACAGAACGATGCTGGTTCAGTCCTTGCGTTGAGCAGAGCTACATTTTTCTAGACTCCTCTACGGAATGTCTTCCTTAATACCCACATGAATTACGAAGTTAACATCTAACCGGATGTCAGGGGTCTGCTCTCCCTGTCCATTGAATATGCACCCAATGTTTAACGCATCGTGCCCCTCGGGTTTGTCTGTTTTCAACCCGTTCTCATTTGGATGTTAAAAGGGAGTGGGGTTTCTTTTTGAGTCGCTTCCATTTCACAGGTTTGGCGAATGGATCCACAAAACTCCAAAGAGCATGTGGGCAGAATGGAAGTGAGGGAGGGTGAGGGAGAAGGTGCAGAGAAGACCATACAAAACAAACCAACTACCTAATGACTCTCTTTCCCAAAGGGGACTTCTGGCCACCCACCTAACCCTCGGCCACACTTCCTGGGGTAAGCTATCTCCAGGAACACATCCCAGGAAAGCTTGGGGAGCGAGGAAAAACAATCTTTTCAGAACCATGGCTGATTCTTCAACATCTGCCTCTTGCACCCCCATGCCCCGCTTTCCACTCGACCGTTTTAATTTAAGATTTCCTCCATCATCCTGAATATACACAGTTTTCTAAGGCAAAGGGCGACTCTTTAGAGTCCCCATGTGCCCATAAAACCCAACCTTCGAGATTTTATTAATAATCATAAAAACATCAGTGCCCATCAAGATCACTTTGGAAAAGTGAGGGGCAATGTTGCCTTAGCGCTGGGATTGTCTGAGGCTGATGTGGAAGGGCAGGGGGCTAAGGCGGGACTTGATCTGCCGTCTCCCCTGTCAGTCACTGCTCACTTCTGAGGACAGGCCGTAGCTTGTAAGTGGCACCTACAGTCAGGCAACTCCCCCACAGGAAGTCTTCCAGTTTCCATCCCAGCAGACCGTGCATTCATCTGTGACTTGGGGAGGCAAGAGGGCGTCCAGCACTACATGTTTTCTATGTCATGAGGACGTCGTTTTTAGTAGTCTGGTAAGTTCCAGAATAGGGTTTTTAAGAGGACCCAGCCAGCCCTAAGCATCATTCAGCTTGGAGAACACTGGGAAGAGCAAGCATGGAGGTGACCTGTAATTGGTTCAGGGGGATCTGTAATTGGTTCTGAGGACTCCCCTGTCAGAGAAGCTGGACTGTAGGATCATGAGCCTCCACCAGAGGACGCTCCACCTGTCCTCTTCGCCGCGTACGGACTTTAAGCCTTGTAGTCTGACAAAGCTTTGGGCAGCGATATTCAAAATCATTAACAAGCAAGATGTTCACCCTCAGCTTTGGTGTTACGTTGACCAGTTGTCTGACAGAAACGAGGTAAACAACGGAGAATTGATTCTGCTATTCAAGGGTTGGGTTCCACTCCACGACAGCAGTGAAGGCTTCACGAACAGAACTCGTCATGGTGGGCAGGAAGTAGAGCAGGGCAGAGGAGCAACAGGAAAACAGGAAGGAGCTAGGGTACGCTGCAGCTCCACAGCTGGGGCGGAGGGTGGTTCCCGGTGATTCGATTCCTCCCACAAGCCTCACCTTCCCCAGTCCCATCATCTCCAGATAGTCTGTACACAAGTGAAGCTATCGCTGAATTAATCCATTCATTAGGGTCAAGGGTCCTCACAATCTAATCCTCTCTGGAAATTCCCCCGCAGACATAGCCAGAGATAACTCTTTACCAATCTCCCCTAAGCGAGCGGACAATCAAAATTAACATCACAGACATCAAGAAATGGACAGTGTTATACAAGGCAATAACCAACCAATAGGAGAGTTCCGGTATAGCCAATCAAATGTTTAATAATCTATAGGTCCTAAGACATTTATGGCTTCCAAAGGCTTAATACTATGATTCCAGTAGTGAATGCTACTGACTACTGACCAGATAGAGGCTCTCCCTGTTCCAAATACTTCACTTACGTTCTGTTAAGGAATCCTTCTGAGAGCTCTGTGACAGTGAGGACTGTTAACATTGCCATTTCACAAATGAGGGAACAGAGGCCCAGATATAAACTACCCATCCCATGGTTACCCTTCCAGTGAGGAAAAGCCCATTTACCTGAGTGCCAGATCTCAGGCTCTTGCTGTCTAAGAACCCTTCATTTTGACAGTGGCTCTATCTGAGTCTCTTACACACACACACACACACACACACACACACACACACACACACACACACACACACACCACTTACACACATAGTCTTAAGCTCAGCCTTGAAAGGGGAAGGTAGGCTAGGCATGGAATCATTATTACTCTTTGAGATCCAACTTCATTGGGTAAACAAGGCTAGACTAGATACAGTCTCATTCTTCCTTCCTTCCTCCCTTCCTCCCTTCCTCCCTCCCTCCCTTCCCTCATACAGAAACTTAGAAGTTGGGATGAGGGAGGGAAGAAATGTGGACAGTAGTGTTAGTCCTCTCAAGAACAGGGCAAAGTACACAGGATTTTAAGACTGCATTATTAGAAGGGGTCTTATAGAGTGTCTGGAGACAGACAGCACCCACTGAGCTGTAGCGTCCTCCACTTAGCTTAAGATAATTGTCCTTGATTCTGAGTAAGCCAGGGTTCTCAATATTACCATCATTGACATTACTAATGATACCCTTCCCCTGTCAGTGGCCAATGAAAATTTCTCCAGACAAGACCACAGGTACTCTAGAGACAAAATTACCACCACCCCTGCCTTGAGTTCATGTTACATTATAACACTTCTTCTGGAAAAAATATCCATGTTACCTTGTGTCCCTTGAGCCATGACCAAGGGTGGAGTAAATCAATATGTCCACTTGACAAGTACTTACTGTACCTTTCTGATTATAAGGCCAACTTTTTACCCAAAAGCTGTTTCACAGGATAGAAATCCACAAACATTTCACATTCCTGACACTTTCTCAATTCCTCTTTTTTGAACGTGAAGGAAGTGCTTGGAGAAAGACATTTGTTAGCCTAAAGTGATGTCACTGCCTGAGGATTGGTAAGGCAAGATGGGGTAGGAGGTTGGAGGAGGTTACCTGATAGCATCAGGTAGAAGAGGAGAGGCAAAAACTGCTTAATACAGGCTCGGCTGTTATTTCTGGTGATGACTTCATCCTTGAAAATGTTGGGGTATTATTTTAAGCAAATCTTTAAAGTCCACTTTCTTTTGTAAAAGTGTAGTATAAATCATGACCTTGAGATAATAAATATCCTTTAAAGGGACAAATGGGAAAAGAATCTGTAGAACTTAACTTTGAATAAAGTTTTGAGTGACAGTATCCTGCAATGGGAACAAAGTGCTGTGACAATTTAGACGCGAGATGGCACACGATGAAGAACCGAGTTAGATGACTCAAAACGGCTTCTGGAACGATGAAGACAAATGACAAATGTCTACCGGAAGAGGGTGAATATGATGATCACATGACTTAAACCGTTGAAAGGAAGACTAGGGGGAATGATATGTCTAAACATTTGTATTACCCATGTAATACAAGCACATGTCACTTAACATTTCTATTTTATAGAATTTACATATTCAACATAGCTCTCTCTCTGGAAAGTGAAATGGGCCTCATTTCTATGTTTGTCCTGCTTCCGGCAGGTAACCTGTCTCAGAGTCTGCCTAAGTACTTCCAATGGAGAACATGTGTCTGTCTCCTGGAGAGTTTATGTTCTCTATGGGCAAGTATGACACATGCCAAAGTAGCTTTCACATGATCAGTGTGAGTTAACGTCCGTGTCTATACTGAGAGGAGGTAGCACAAAAGTCCCAAGAGAATCCTCCAGAAGAGAGACCTCCAGTGAAAGATTCAAGCTCATCCACAACAAGGATGCCAGGGCTCAGGTGGTTTGGGGTTGTCTTTCCTGATACCTCATCCCTAGCTCTAACTCTGTCCTTTTTTGACCCCTGACTCTGGGCCCTCCCCCATCATCTTCTACCCTTTGGCTTCCCTTGAGGTGTCTCACCTGTTCCTCTTTCTACTCCCGGGGCCTAGCAGCCTGCTCACAGGTCCCCTTTTCCCAGTCTCCTTTCCCCTGGGAACCTGACTTGGTCCCTGGATTTGCTAGGGTTCCTCAGTTTTCAACTTTTACGCACTTCTCTTCACAATTCCGATTCTCCTCACGACTCTGTTACTAAAGCGTGCTGCTCCGTTCGTAAGCCCTGCAAGAGCAGGTGCGCATCTTTCCCACTTAGCAGCTGTGGTCGGGGATTGGATCAGAGCGGACTCTCAGTGAAGAGCTGTTGGGTGAGTCATGACTCGATGGGTGTGCATCTTCCTCGCCTCCCACTGTGGTGTGCATCTGTCTAGTGTCACACTGCAGCGGGTGTCTGCATAGTCTCATACTGCAGTGTGTATCTGCCTAGCCTCACACTGCAGTGGGTATCTGCTTAGTCTCACATGGTTGCCCTCGCTGCTGTTTGTATTGTGACCTAAATAGACACCAAGTCTATAAAGTCTCTGGTCTGGGATATAATAACATAGCAATAGAAGGCATGCTAAAACTTTTATGCTGTATCACACGATATTCTCTTCATATAATAGACCCGAGAAAACCGGATACCAGATCTAAGATCACCAAGGAGCTCTTGACCTTACTCCTCATCTCCGGTCTCTTTGTTGCATTGGTTTTGTCTGTCTTGTTTTGTTTTGTTTTGTTTCTCTTAGGAATTTGCAATTAGGGTAGTGGCTGTTATTAGTTTTTAAATAGGAGTAATTCTGTATGCCATGAAGGTTTTGTCTGGTTCCTCACCATAAATAATTGGTGGCCTGGCTTGCCAGATCAGTCTCATGGCTTAGAAACACACCTCATACATCTATACATCCTTGCTAAATTATTCCCTTACCGAGACTGGATTAGAAGGCCCACGGAAGCAGGAAGTACATCTCCTGTTTTTATACGACTCGTGACATCTGCCTCAGTGCTGAAGACATAGTGAGGACCCGGCGAGGACCCCGCGAGGACCCCGTGAAGACGTAGTGAGGACCCCGTGAAGACGTAGCGAGGACCCCGCGAGGACCCCCTCGAGGACCCAGCGAGGAAACAGTAAGGACCTAGTATGGACTCAGCTCTTACTGCTTTATTGGTTGATGACATCACAAGGATTTTCTTCACACAGCAACTGGGAGTTCAGAAATGAAACATAAACCAAGCTCAGCCTTGGATGCCTCTGATTTTATTGCCTTCTGCAAGTTTGACCAACGTCTCTCTCTAGTGGAAACATGGCGTTCACCTTAAAACTCTTGTACACTTCACCGCAGCAGCTGACAAAACTGTTGGTCGAGGCTCAGCAGTTGCCCGAACCCTCTCCATCCCCATCCGGTTTCACTTGGTTTATGGAGAGAAACCAGGGCCAGGTGGCTCTCATGCCAGCACTCTGTCCTGGGCGTCTGGGTGATTTGTTTAACTCACTAGATCTGGGGTGGGTCTACAAGAAGCTTCCTCAACACCATTAAACACACTAAACACAGCGGGTACTCGAACCTTTCAATTTGCTCAGATGCTTCACCAAGGCATTAGAGTCTCCTCAACAAGGCATCTGCAGGCTCCAGAGTTCTTCTAGGAGCTCAGAAGAGCAGCAGGACTCCTCAGTCACGAAACAATGGCTCAAGAGCAGAAGCAGCTAAGAGTGGGAGACACTCAATACAGACCATGGTTAGAGTTCTTGGGCAGGAGCTATCACAGCTGCCTTTGCTCCAGTTTAAGTCAGGCTCTGACAACGAGATACAGTGAAATCACCGATACGCTTCCACTGGGAATTTCACTGCTGTTTGGCCTAATTAGTTGTGATATTTTACCCAGCATTTGAGAAGCTTCTATAGAGGACAGAAATAGCAATGTGTCTCCTTGAGAACAAAGAACAAAGGGTTTCAACTCTCCCCAGAAGCTCTCCTGTCATTAGCAGGAAAGGGTCTGTGTCCATTAGCAGGAAAACCTCCTAGAATTCCTGGTTACCTCTCTCCCAATAATCCCTCAACACCCGTCAACCGCCTGTAATGGGAAAGACGCTGAAGACTCGTGCACAGGTTGACAGCTGAAGATAAGTGTGTGCACACGTGTGCAAATACAAACCATAAAATGGAGGGGTATGACTTGTCTTGTTTCTCTCTATGTCCTCTCATATAAAAAACTCTTTTAGCCAAGAATGATAGAAAACTAACAAAATTGTACACACAACAGACATTTATCTTCGTCATGGGGAAGTCATCATGAACAGGTCAGGCCCACAGCCAGCAGGATCTCAGACTCTCTCCTTGGTTTTCGCTCTGCTATTCCCTGTGCATGACTTCCATTGCATGGTTCAAGATGGCTGTTTCACTGTTGTCTGCTTTCAGAAGAATGAGGAGGGCAGTACGGCCCCTCCTCCCAACAAGCCCTTCCTGGAATAATATATAACAACAATTACACTTAGATTCATGGCTGGAGATGACTCCTTACTGGCTATAACTGACTGCCAGGAGGCATAAGGATGTAGTCTCCATTTAGAAAGGCCAAATTCTCAGCTAAAAGTCAAGTGATTCTGTGCCTACCCAAGGCAACAGGTCTTGAGACACAACTGTAAATCTGTACCATTCCCAGGGTGTCAGAGTTTTACGTAGTGTTTCTCAAGCCATGCCACCTTCTTCTGACAACAGGAACAGATCCATTTGTGGTCACAATGATAGTGCAGACATCAGATATCAGTTAATTCAACATAAAGATAACATATAGAAAACCCAAGGCACATCAACCAAGGTTTCTCCTGGGAATTCAGAATCAAGGTTCTGATTGTTGCTGGTCTTTCAAGAAGAACAGTACAGGATGCTATGGAGAAGTCACCTCCTGCTGAATTTGTCTGGTAGTGGACACATGTTCCGCAGAAGCTTAGAAACAAGGAAACACAAGAGTCACATCAGCTTGGCCAGGAGAAGTCTGAATGAATGGCCATCGTGATGTCTTCTGGTTTTCTGGTTCAGGGGCTCGGCTAAGTTACGCTCTTTTCTTCAGTGTAGATGAGATCTTCACCTGCCATGTCATGTAAGAAGTTTTTCATTTTTGGCTTGAGCTAGTTTGGGTTCGTTTCCTTCCTTTCCAAGCAAATGAATCTGGACTATGACATATCTCTGTGTGGCTGACTCTGGGTCTGCCCATGTGACAACAGTTAGATCTTTGATCTTCCGTCCTGTCTTTCTGAGCTTGTACAAATGTATACCCTGTCCCCTCAGGATAGCTGAGCTAGCAAATCCATCAGGTTTCCTCGCCTTAAGCTCTTCTTCCTATGTGACTACTTTTTACTACCTGGAAATGCCACACAGTGCCACAACATACCAGAAGGGGAAGCCATAGCTGGAAACATTAGAGAGTAGGACAGAGGTTGGGATAGGCAATGGGGTTTAGTGGGCAATTTGGGGCAACACCTAACATGAAGTTATTTCTTTGCTTAGGAGGAGGGTCAGACCTCATGATTTCCAACATGCACCTAGCTTGATGATAAAGCAAGTTTGTCCTTATAACTGTGCCTTATATGGATACAAACACGTACAAGGAGTGAGGATGACAACCCAAGTACTAGATGTCACATCTACAACCAAACGTCTGCCCTTTACACTTTCTAACTATCTCATATCCAGAGAAGCCATCAGATGACTGGCTGACAAGTTTTCTGTCTAAACCAGATGGATAAGTATAACAGTGTAGCCCAATTATTGGTCTCTCTGGGTCTCAGTTTCTGCCTCTGTATAATGGCAGGGTAGGGGACATTCAATTCCTCTTGCAATGTGGAGGTTACATGAGCCACTACTCATGGTGAGTTCAAGAGCACCTAATGGTTTCGGGAGAGAGAGAATTCAGATGTCAGCTATGTTACTGACAGCTGGGGAATAAACACCCAACTTTAGACCAGCTCTCTAATATGTCAAGAGATAGTGAGAGATCCTCCCTCATGGAGGATGGTCTCCCATGGGGCTAAATGCTCACATTAAATATTTTGCATTGTGCCCAACACAAGGTATATGTGCAAGGAACAGTCATTGCTCGCATCTCCCAGAAGTGGGATAATCTTGTTAATTATCACACCTCCATATGACTGGTGCACCACCATTTGACTGACTTGCCATATTCAATAAATGTTGCTTTATTAATTAGCTCTATGTGAGGGGGGAAACTGAAACAAAGGAAGAGAGGGAGTGCTGTCTAGGTTGTGAAAAATTACTAAGTTACTTTCCAAATGCTATGACTCAGCAAAACAAATGGGGGAAGACTGCCCTTAGCAAATACAGCTCCTGTTAATTTGGGAATCCACGTGTGTATTTCAGTGGAGATTTCATCCACACGCCTTCTGATCTGAACCTACAAAATTATTATTTGAAAATAGTAACTGGATGCTTGCTAAACACCCCTGCCTGTTGGCTATCGCATAGATCTACTGACAGGACAGTTGTTTGAAAGGTTAGCAGTGCCAGCTGAGTCCCTGGTACCTCTCTACTCATAGACCTGGGAACTGACATAACTCTTTCCTCTTGGCCAGCAATGACTGGACTGGGGCAGTTATCTGAACTAAGGCAGCTGGCTACCTGCGGGCATACTAGCCGTGTCTGAGCAGAGCATGACTTGAAACGACAGGTTTAGCAGATCTCTGTCTGGGGGACATGAATAACATGAGAGAGTGAAGTTGCCAATGAGCTATGGAGAATTAGAGCTACAGAGAGGTTCAATGCTGGACGAGAGCCATGATGGGCTGCTTGAGCAGTTCCCTCAAGAGACCACTGAGTTTATTAGGGAGGTTGTCCAAAACACATTGGCTAGGGGACAGGGACAGGAGAAAAGTCAGATGAACATTTCTACTGGGGCACCCTTGCTATGGAGAGCTCTGAGAGCCAGAGTAGCAGGTATCAAGGAATGAGGGGGCGGGGAGATACTTAACTTCTAGCTATGGCTTAAGGATCACTCATAAAAGGTGTTATTTTCCTAGAGTTCCTGGCTTCCTCTGTATGAATTTCACTAAGGGAGTCCAAGAGCTCGCAGTTAGGTCTGGGATGTAGTAAGTGTTGATGTAGGGAGCCAGTGGTGTCGTTGTGCTGGCTTTGTGAAAGCCGAGACTGGGTGGGAGACTAGAGCAATAGAACACACAGAGAGGGACATGTGTCTTGATTTTACTTCTCTCTCCAAACCAAACAGTTGCAACGCTTTCTAGATTCTTCCGAAGGCTCTGTCTTTATGACTACCTCCCTCATTTCCCAGATTTGACTTGATATGATGTAATGCTCTGAGTGAAAAATGCCCCCCCCAACACAATGCTCTCAGACATTAGCACACTCAGTCCCTGGTTGGTGGTGCTGTCTCAGGAGGTTTACAGATGTGGCCTTGTTGGAAGGGGTGTAGCACTAGGTGCAGCTTTGAGAATGTAAAGGATCAAGCCATTTCCAGTTTGCTCTTCCTGCTTTGTGAGTTAAGAAAGTGAGCTCTCTGCATTGTGTTTCAGCTGCACGGTCTGCTGCTGAATGCTGTGAAATCATCTCTGCTCCTATGGACTCAAACCCTCTGGAACCGTAAGCCCAAATAAACTCTCTTCTGCAAGTTCCTTTGGCCATGCTGTCTCTTCACAGCGTCAGCTTTCTGGTTCCTGTAGAGAAAGAAAGGGGTTTCCTTTTGTTGCATGAACAGAAAACACATAGGTGCAGAGTCTCAGAGAACAGTTTCCAACTTCTCCATTACCCCAACACATTGCTAAGGGTTACAAGGAAGAATGGGAAACCCACATGGATGAACTCAAACAACAGAAGGGGGAAACCTACTGGGAGGATCTGAAGCAAGAGTAGAATGGAAATCTGCAGGACTCAGTAAAGGACAAACAAAAAATAGCCGTGGGGTCTCTGTGACAAGCATCTGTTGATGTTTTCCCTGGGTACCAATGCTGTAAAGGAGCACTGGCCACACCTTTCTTGCTTACCAACTGGCTAAAATGCAGAGACAAGGGTACACTCTGGTTGGCCAAACTCTGGTTCCATAGCCACTGCTTGTCTGTGCTGCACGGTAAGAGAAATCACCTGCAGAATACTTTAAATACTCCTAGAAGAAAATGCTCTTGGGAAGGAGGAATAGAAGAAGAATAGCACACAGACATGTGCACACACACACACACACACACACACACACACACACACACACACACCTACCTACCTACTAGGTCCATGGATTCAAGAAACCTGCTGTGTAATAATGAGAGAATCAAAGATTATAACACAATATAAGAAATTCTGTAGGAGAAGTATCTGCATACAAAGAACTCTGGGGACCCAGAGAAAGAGATAATAGGAGACAGGGGACAGGCAAAAGGGTTTGGCTGAGATCCAGTTCAACCACGAGTAATTATTGCATGCCAGGCACTGTGCCCAATGTGACACTTACACAGAGTCTGTAAAGATAAGAAAGAGTTTCCCAAAGACTGAAAGCAGGCATCCTGGGGGGATGAACAACATGCGTAAAATCGTGGAGGTGTAAAGTGGCAAAGATGGGAACATGGTGGCAGGTAGAGGGTGTGCAGAAGGAACGGGAAGCAGGAGTGAGCTGAGATTGCGAAGTCATGACGTCCATGCCAACTTTAGGAGACTGACTGGCTCACAGAGACACTGTCAGACATGAATGAAATTGCCAGTGAGCTCCAGCAGATTGCGGTAGTGGGATTGTGAGCCCAATTATGGGATAGATGATTCACTTGGGCTAGAAGGTCAGTCAGAGGTCTAGAATGGTGTTCCAAGGGCAGTAAGGGGGTTTTAGATCATGATGTGCATGTTGTGGGGCTCGTAATTACTAGTAGTGTTGGCGGGATTTGGTGAAAAGGAAAAGAGAACACATTAAGGTCATGGGTGACCAAGTGCAGAAGTAACTTTAATGCCTCATTATCATGGAATTGAAAAGAGCTAGTCTATTCCGAATGTGGTCATCCATGGCTGTTCAAGGTGTTTCTCAGAATCTGGCCAAGGAGAAAGGCTCACCCAGGACAGTCTTACAGAGCCAATCAGTTATATTCCCATCCCTATGACTGTGTACCAGACAGAAACAAACTAGAGGCTTTACCTTTAGCTCACGGTTCTGGGGATGTCAGTCCTTTGTGGTGGGGATGACTGGTCTGTGACGGGAGGATCTCAGGGTTTTCACTCTCCACTCCTTGGCAGACCAAGAGGACAGGACGAAAGCTGGTTGAGCTACACCCCTCAAGAGACCCTCCTCCCAAACTCTCAAAACAGTACCTGTATCTCAGGATTAGGTGTTCAGACATGTGGGCACATTTCAGTTGACAACACAGGAGGGACGGGAACAAATGTCAGTGTCTGACTCTCTGCCAGACCGACTGCTGCTCTAATCCCTGCTTCCTAAGCTCTTAACTCTACCCAAAGCTTTGTGTGTCGACCTTAATCCCGCCTGTGCTTTCTCTGTTCTCACAGAGTGCTCTATGCTTGTTGGTTTTCATCTCCATAACTTCAGTCAGGTGTCTCACCGTCTAGGAAGCCACCACTGACTTCTCTCTTCCTAAGGCCAATCAGAGAGCATCTGTGATCCTCTGAGGGGCACAGTATTGCCTCTCCCTTAGAGAAGCCAAGAAAACGCACCGAGACAGGCACAGCTGTTTGCTTTCTTGCCTCCAGAGATCCAGGAAAGGGGAATGGGAATCTGGGACATAGTAGATAGCAGATGCTTGGGCAGTTTGGGTTCAAAGGAGAGAGAGAGAGAGAGAGAGAGAGAGAGAGAGAGAGAGAGAGAGAGAGAGAGGCTGACAGACACAGAGAAAGCAGTTATTGGCCAACTTGTCCTGCCATTATGTGAAACCCTGATCAGAAAGAATCAGTCCCTCAACTTCTGTGATAGTTTCACAGAGAATGGTCCCCACATGCGTTTTCATGTTTAGTTCCCGATTGGTAGAACTGTTTAGGAAGGATCAGAGGTAGGCATGTCACTGGGCATAGACTTCGAGGTTTCAAAACAACCATTTCAGACCCCGTCTTTCTCTCCCTCCCCCTCCCTCCCCACTCCTCCCCTCCCCTCCCCCTCTCCCTCCCTCCTCTCCCTTTCTGCCTCCTGCTTGTGGACCAGGTGTGAGCTTGTAGCTTCTGCTCCAGCACCACTTCCTCCTTCTGCCATGCTCCCTGCTGCAATGGTCTTGGGCTCACCCCCTGAGACGGTAAGGAAGCTCCCAACTAAATGCTTTCCTGTATAAATTTCCATCGTCATAGTGTCTCTTCACAGCAACAGAACTAAATGTTGTTGTAGGCAATTAATGCTTCTTGAGTTCGCCCTGGCAGTGGGGTGGGTTCCTCACTTCCCGCCCCAAGGGTCTGGATTCCTGAATGAATGAAAGGCACGTACACCCTCAGCTTTGTATTTAAAGATACCTTAAACAGCTCAATGATTGGGCCGCTCCCAAACATCCAAGTTGTTAATGACTCCTCTCCCATACTCCTAAACATACATTCCATCTTTGTTACCCTAGACCCAGTCAGGGGTCCCCTGGGGCTGCTCTTCCTGTGATGGGTGTGCTCCCTCTTCTGCAGCTCTCGGGCCTGCATCTTATTCCTTTCCTGTCATGGAGAGTCCCCTCCCTTGCCCTCCCATCCTCTGTCTCCCTGCCCAGCCATTGACTGCCAGCAACTTTATTTGCCAATTAGGACCAATCAGGGGCAGGGACCCTCAGCATCTTATGTATAGATTCTCGTGCAATTTTGGGAACCAAATAACATGATAAGCATTAAACCAAATCCACAACACAGAACAGTGACTGCCAGCTTCTGTACCAAGAGTGGGCACCATAGACTTTATGTCCTTGCCAAAGTTTCTAAGTGTAGCTGATAGAAAAGAAAGTCCCCATTATAGACACCCAAAGGGCTGTAGTGTGATGGCTAACACTATCAACTTGACGGGATCTACGGTCAACCAGGAGGCAGCCCTTTGGCTCACCGTGAGGGATTATCCAGATTAGGTTGACCCCTGCGCATGCCTGTGAGGGATTGTCTGCATTAGGTTAATTGAAGTGGGTGGCTCCACTCTATGGCTGGGATCCTGAACTGTGTAAACGGGAGAAAGCGAGCGGAACACCGGGATTCACCGCCTTTTCTCCTGCATGAGGCTGTGTCCATGTTCTCGCCCCATGGCCCGTCTTTCCCATCCCTTGGTCCTCCTCTGGTTCTGGAAGTCCTGAGTTGGTCAGGTATTGTGTCAGAAACCAGTGTGTCCCATGGTAGAGCGTGGGTTAGGTCTGGACAGAGGACTGAAGAAGCCAACGGGGAGCCTTTGCCCATGGAAACAGTGATACCTGCAGGAAGGTGACCCTGAAGTCTTCTGGCTGGAGTGGAGTCAGGGAGAAGGCCTCTTTGGATATTTCGGCCTTGATGAGGCCCACAGATTTGGATACTTTCTATCCCCTGGGATCCTTTCTGGGAGAGTCTATGGATGGCTCTTCTTCTCACAGAGAATATTCAGAGTAAGAGGGAACTAGAACCAAACATACACAAGAAGGTCACAGAGTTAAAAGTGTTTGTTGTTATTTCCGTCACACAGTTCTATGGCTTTGAGCAAGTGCCTCACTTTGTGCCTCAGTTTCCCTCTGTTTCTGCCAGTGTGAGAGTGGCACGCAAGATCATTCATTGGAAATAAGAGCTGGGAATAAAAAACAGTCACACCAGTAAGTACGGTTGAAAAAGAGCATGCAAACGGAGAGCCCCCGCACTGTTTAGAGGGGCCCTGTTAACAACTGCTCAGGCTGCTGTGTGATTATAAGTAGATCCCTGCAAGCACATGCATGCACACATGCACACACGTGTATGCACAGACATATGTGCATATGCATTCACATACATGTATGCACACACATATGTACACAAGACTCCTGCCAACACATGCATACACACATGCACGCACACATGTATGTACACACACATGCACATACATGTATATGCACACATGTATGTACACACACACACACACACACCACTGTGGAGGGGTCTGTTGTCTAACTGTTGCTCAGCTCTAGCCCTTAAAGGCCCCCCTGGGCTGTGATCTCTTTGGGAACAGGGCTGGAGCTTTTATCACTCTCTCTGCAGCAAACTAGAATTTTCTGGGCCGCTCCCAAGTCGAGAAAAGTCGTGAGAGCATTACGCTTGCTCAGCATTTTAGTCGCTTTCGGGGACACGTGCCAACACGGCATGGATCAGGGACTCAGGGGAGTTTTCAAGCCAATAACGCACAAATGAAAATAAAATCAGGTTGGGCAAGCAGCCTGCGATGCTAATATTGTGTGCAGTGTTATGAGCCCCCTTCCCCTGGAAATGATCGCTCCTAGAGGTACGATGTAGAAAACCAAATAATCACTCTCCCGACTTAGAGAGCTTAATCCTGAAGCCTGAAATCTACCAGATGCCAAAACCGGTTTTCCCCTGGAACTTCTTCAGACTTCGTTTGGTTGTTAATTGCAGGCTCTCCTCATTTTATCTCACGTTATCCTCCGCGGTTCTGGAATTTCTATCCAATTCCCCTGGCCAAGGTTGAATGTCCTGGATAGAAAGGAACAGTTGTTCCCCATCAGTGGCTCTAAACACGTTGCAACTCTTTCCAAACCCTGAAGTCCCCTCTTGCTCCTCCAGTCCAGCCCATCTCCCTGGCCGCAGCTGTGCCAGCGCTGGGCTCGAAGCAGGAAGTAGGAAAAGATAAACAATCAGACCCTAAATACTTTAAGTGCAAAAGCAGACCTGGGGGGAAAGCTCTCTTAGCCAGAAAAACCGAAGCCCGTTTGGCTTCTCGAAGAGAGAAGAACGCACGGAGCAGCTGTCAGGTCCCTCTGGGGCTGCCCATCCCTTCCCCAGACACAGAGCTGAAGTTCCTACAGAAACAGAAAGAATGTGGGCTGAGCTCTGGGCAGCTCCCTGAGACTGGAGACAGAGCTGGCGAGAGCCGTGCCAGGGAAGAGTCATTTGAAGATGCCAGGTGCCCTTCGGGTGGTTCCACATGAGCTGCTACAAGCGAATGGTCAGCGAAGAACTGTGGCGTCCAACACCGCGTGAGCCCTCCCAGGCTTGGACCTCTAGCTGCCAGCATTGTTCTTGCCGATTACAGGACTCCAACGTCGCCATCGGCCGTAATTGTGGAGACACTCGATGAGCTGCATCCACATTCCAGAAGCACGAAAGCCCTGCGATAATGAATGTCATCTGTTTCAGAGCGACGAGGTTCGAGATCATTTGCTAGGCACCGAGAAGCGACTAATGGATTTTCTCTTTCGCAGTCCATACGCCAAACCTCCGCTCTTGGTCAACGGCGTTTGCATTTATAAGGAATTGTAAATTAAAATTATCATTGTCCAACCCTATGGCAGGCACATTTCTTCAAATTCTGGGCCATAATCCACTTTTACTTGATTTCATTATCTAGTTTGTGTGCACATGTACTTGTGCGGCTTCCTGCATGTGCCACACTTGTGTGGAGGTCGGAGGACAGCTAGCAGGTGTTCGCTTTTGTCTGTCCACGGAGGGATCCTGGGGTTGAACTCAGATCCTCAGACTTGCCAGCGGGTGCCTTTATCTGCGGAACTATCTTGCCAGCCCCTCCATCTACTCATGTTTCAACTGGTTGGAGACAGGAGCAGGGTGTTACAGAGTTTGACTTTCCTCCGGATATGAATATTCACTTTGAATTGATCCCTAATCAGAAAATCAGCTGCCAGGGGGCACACCCCACTTAAATTTTCTCTGGCCTTCAAAACCACCAACCAAACCTGAGGTCAACCCCAGCTCTGTGGTAGAACTAGGAAGGAAGTCGTGTGATATGGTTTGGACATTAAGTGTCTGTAGAAAGGCTCGCACAATGAGCTCTGAAGGCTCATTTGGAGGTGGGGCTTTGAGTATTGTGCCTGGAGAGCACAGCCTTCATTAGATTCAGGGGCGAGACCATTTGATAGTGTTATTGGGAGGTGAAGACAGCTTCGCAGAGTAACTTTTCTGGTTGTGGGAGGTGGGATCCTTGGAGCAGCCCTCTGTTATTATCGTCCAATCCTATGACAGGCACATTTCTTCAAACCCTGGACCATAGCCCACTTTTACTTTATTCCATTATTTAGTTTGTGTGTACATATGTTTTTGTGGCTTCGTGTATGTGGCTAACGCACATCTTCAGTTCCCTCCTAAGTCACCTTCTCTGCGTCTTGGCCACCGTGAGGCCAGCAGTCTCTGCCACATGCCCCTGAGGCCATGGCCTTTTCCAACGGTCCAGCAAACCTTGGGGACGATGAGCCAAAAGAAATCATTCCTCTGACGAAGTTGTTTCTCTCAGGCACTCATCTCGGAAATAACAGGTCTGAGTATGTACCAGGCCTGTGGTCCAGCCGTGGTAACTCTGTTCGGTGGCACTGAAGTTCCACTGAGAGCCTGGGACTCGTCTAGACTCTCAGCCCCATGAACATGCACTCCCAAAGTATGTCTCAGGCTGGGTCTGTCTTACTCTTTCTCCCACCTCTTCACATAACCTGACCTTTGCGCTTCATCTTTCATCCTAAGTTCCCTTTCCTCTGTGGTGAGTCTTCTGGCCTTTCAACAAAGTCTGAGTTAGGTCCTTGTCCCACACCTTCCATCCATGCCTTGTGTCTGTGCCCCTCCCACAGCACATCTCACAATATATTATGGATCCTGGTTAAGAATCTTCCTCACACTACGCCAAAGCTCCAAGAAACACTATCTAGTCCCTTGGGTCCTCGCCGTGTCCCTGATAACTCAGACACTTAATAATGGATACTAAGTACCCCTTAAGTAAGTGAGTCCCTTGTATTCTTTAAGCAGAAAGCTTGTTTGCACAACTTACCAAAACATCTTAACGTCAGAGCGTGGCAGAGCTGTACACTTGCCCTTGGTGAAGAGTTCTGTCTTTAGAAGGGAACTGGAATGGAGAGGAAATGAATGCTCCGAGGGAGGAAAGAAAGAGAGCGCTATCCAGGTGACACAAGCCATCATTCACACAGGGAAACACACATGAAGGAGTTTGGTTGGCAAATAATATCTAATAATTCTGTATCCAGCTTTGATTCATAAACTCCCTTTGCCTCCCTTCATAAAACCTGTCACTCCCACTGGAGAATGTGGACAGGTCCCAGGACAGTGGCCTTCCCAGAGTCTTCCCTTTTCACTCCTTCTCTGTCTGTTGCTGTCCCCCAGGTCAAGGGGACTGATCATTTCTGGGTAGATTCTTGTTTGAACCAGTCTTAATATTGAGCATCAGTGAGCTTGTGTCTGGGGTTCACTCACACAATACTCCGGCTTCGAGCATGTCGATGCCCAACTTTTAAAATGCATGGAAAATGTTTAAAATACTTTCAGGGAAAAAAAATTGTTGTTGTCTCAAACCTTGTTTTTTTTTCCCCCTTTGGTTATTTTTGTTTTGTTTTGTTGCAATTTACCTTAAACTGAGTGACTACAAAATATAGACTGGCTTTCTCTACAGAAAGAGACCACTTTGAACAACAGTCAGGTAGAAATTCTATTGAACGACAGGTTTGTCCAATGAATAACCATGATAGTTCATGGCTATCACCTTCATGGGTTAGCTCTGGTCTATAACAAACCCCTCGAATATAACACACCTTCCTTTGTGTAGGTCACGAACTTTTGGGGTGGTTGTGGGGTTTTCTGCCGTGAGCTGGTTCAGTTACCTCTGCTGCTGGCCTCTCGTTCTGCCTTGTTTTATAGGTGAGTCTGTGATGGCGGCTTGTAATCTCCTTTCTTCTGCTCTAGGTGACCTGCAGGGTGCATGCAGGAGCAGCCGGACTCTCTTCCTCAGTGTGGTACCTTATCCTCCAGTAAACACTTCCTCTCTAGAATTACTGAGTGAGGCCAGCAAGAGAAAGACATCTTTGGACAAGTGATTTTCTTTTCTTTTTTTTTCTTTTTTTCTTTTTTTTGGAGCTGGGGACCGAACCCAGGGCCTTGCGCTTGCTAGGCAAGCGCTCTACCACTGAGCTAAATCCTCAACCCCTGGACAAGCGATTTTCAATTTTTCCTCTTTGCTTCACATTCACCAAGGCACTAATTTAAGAGCAGGAGGAAGGTTTCGTCTTGGTGAAGCATCTGCCTCACAGGAGTAGGGAAGGAAGGAAGGAAGGAAGGAAGGAAGGAAGGAAGGAAGGAAGGAAGGAAGGAAGGAAGGAAGGACACTTGCATGTCTCTGGGGTGTATCACAATGTCTTCTCCACTCAGCTGACCTGGCGTTCACGACTGCCCAATGATGGGCCCTCATTCCCACTCTGTGGATGGAGACAGGAATAGGGAGAAGACAACAGAAGCTCACATTGTTTTAGCAGAAGACAAGGGCAGAGCTGGGCTCTGGCTCTGTGTGGCTCTGCAGCCAGCATTTCTTATCATTCTGCTTTGCACTGAAGCCAAGTACAGGCCGGTCGCTAACAGGTTACTAATCTGAATTCAAACCTTAATTTTAAAAAAAAAATGTGTCTAGCTAGGCGGCAGCCTTCAGCCTGTGTTTATTAAATATTTTCGAAAATATTTTGCAAAGATTATTTTCATTTCAAGTTCAGTGAAACCTCAGGCCCCAGATGTGGTCATCCAGATTCTCTCCTCAACTCTCAAGCTCTGACGCTCTGTATGGAAACACAGCCCACCCCCTTCAGCACTTCAGTGAGGAGGAGACATCTTCTTTACTGAAGCCAGGAAATTCTGCCTCTACTTCAACCCTTGGGGGAGGTTGACTTAGAACCTAGGGTCTCAACGCCCAGTTCCAGCTCTCCTTTCCCCGTGCAGGGCAGAGTCAAGTCACATCCAGGGAGGGAGCACGTTTCATGGATATGGTCTCCAGGACTGAGAAGATGGCTCAGGAAAACACTTACTTTTCTGGGAGGAGGACAGAGTTCTGTTTCTAAAACCCAGGTAGAAAAAGCAAGGCATGGCGGCTGTGGTGGTTTGTATGTGCCTGGCCCAGAGAGTGGCACTCTTAGGAGGTGTGGCCTTGTTGGAGAAAGTGTGTCACGATGGGGTGGGCTATGAGACCCTCCTCCTAGCTACATGGGAGTCAGTCTTCTCCTGTTTGCCTCCAGAACACGATGTAGAATTCTCAGCTCCTCCTGCACCACACCTGCCTGGATGCTGCCATGCTCCCACCTTGATGATAATGGACTGAACCTCTGAACCTGTAAGCCAGCC
The DNA here is from genome assembly GCF_011064425.1 of Rattus rattus. Taxonomy (NCBI): domain Eukaryota; kingdom Metazoa; phylum Chordata; class Mammalia; order Rodentia; family Muridae; genus Rattus; species Rattus rattus. The sequence goes on from NC_046155.1 coordinate 60,062,022, forward strand.
CCAGTAACATGTCCTTTAGAAGAGCTGCCTTGGTCATGGTGTCTCTTCACAGCAATGGGACCCTAGGTAAGATAGTGGCACACACGTCTCCGAGTGGGCAAGGAGAGGTGGGTCATTAGCTTTTCTGGCCTTCCAGTTTGGCCTACTTGTTGAGTTCCAGGCCAGTGAGAGAGTCCGTCCACCTCAACAACAACAACAACAACAACAGCAACAACAAAAAAGGAAATGTAAGCCAAAAGCAAAACTGAGCGGGTAGAATGACACTTTGAAATAAGTCCCTCTGCCTCCACACCCAGTGCACACAAGTGCACGTGCACCTGCATATACAGGCACAGGAACACACACACACACACACACAGTCACACACACAGTCACACACATACACACACAGTCACACACACAGTCACACACACAGTCACACACAGGCACACACACACAGTCACACACAGGCACACACACACAGTCACACACACAGTCACACACAGGCACACACACAGTCACATACACACACAGTCACACACACAGGCACACACATACACACTCACACACCACACACAGAGTCACACACACAGGTGCACACACACACACAGACACAGCCACACACACATACACACAGACACACACACACACACCACACAGAGTCACACACAGGTGCACACACACACACACACAGTCACACACACAGGTACACACAGGCACACACACAGGCACACACACACTCATACACACACAGCGAGTCACACACACAGGTGCACACACACACACACACTCACACACACCCACACCCACCCACACACACACACACACACACAGACACACCCACAGACCCACCCTCACGCACACCCACACACACACACACACACACAGAGTCACACAGGTGTGCACACACACACACACACACACACAGACACACACAGCACACACACACACACACACACACACACACACAGTACACACACACACACACACACACACACACACACACACACACGCACACACACACACACACACACACACACACACAGCCTCCCAGCTCCTCCTGAGACCTGCCTTTCTCTGCCTTTCTTGCCTGGGCTGTTCCATTTCTCCACTTTCCCTTAATTTGGACTCTTTCATTTCCAGTTCCTCTAACCTCAGCCCCACCCTCTGCCGGAGAAACTACCATTTAACAAGGGACACAACCCCAAGATGCCTTTGGACCATGTGGTCAATTAAACGCTCTTGATGAATCTGGCAATCCTGTTTATTTTGAAGGAACCAAAACACATTATTATTTTATTATTTGTACTTACATCCATCCTAATTTGACTGTGAAGTCTCCCACTGAATAGAAACAAATTTATCTTCATTTGACAATTTTATAACCCAAGTCAGCCAGCTCTGTCCATTTTTCTAATTTAAATGCAACCCAATGCCTAGATGGCTTTCACGGAGAGCCAGGCAAGGCCAATGGTGTTTGCTATCTGACCAGTTTTCCTAGCATGCCCGTTTCCCGGCCTGGGTGTGGGGGCCTCCTGGTGAAGCTCACCTCCTGGGAGGCCATTATTTAGCAGCAGTGGATGGTTCTGTAATGGAAACAAATGATTCGTGTTTTTTATTTAAGATTTATTAAAGTTTCTCACAGGTTGTTTTTTTAAAAAGCTCAGCCCTTAGAGTGGCTGACCTTAAAAATGTGTTTATCTAAGCTATATTCCCCAACCCGTTGACCAGCGTGATAAATAATTTATTTAACGTTTCCTTAAATATTATTTGGTTTGGTTTAAACCCAAAGTAGACTGTCTTCTCCCCAAAAGGAACACTGTCTCATCCTAAAAAATACAATGGAAACATCTGAAAACAAACAAGAGAGACGTCATCCTTTTCACAAATTTTGGTTTGCTGGGTGAATGCTTGTTAACCCACCAACCGCAAAAGGAAGTGAGGGTGTCTGGGTGTTAAGTTAGAGAGCTGGGGGGTTGGTTGGTGGCTACCTGCTTGCTTTGAGTGCTTCTGTAGGCAAGGACCCACCCAGGACCCACAAATAAACATGCCCAGTGCTGTACAAAGGGATGATGGTAGGAAGCCCCTCACACCTGTGTAGCAGTCACCACCCCAGCCTGAGTCACAGCCATATGGGTCCTTCCTTCCCTGGAGATTTTGGTAAATCTTGAGCTACCAATGATGGGGTATCTTCTGGGGGATTTGCTGCAAGTCCTCCTTCTTCCTGAACAGGACCGTCTCTCCATCCATAGACAGGCTGATCACTGTATCCCCCTGGGCAAACCTTGATATGGGATATGCAGTCAGATGTCACCCTCTGGAACCCTACAATTGTCCCAGCCATTATGTCTATCTTGAGCTGATTATAATCCTTTCAGCTATGCCTGAAATACAAGGAGAAGATACCCACTGGTGGAGTTATGAAAAAAATCTCACACTTTACACACAATTGTGAAACTAGTCTATGGAGGATCACTTGGGGTCTGTCTGCAGACTTACTCTGGGCTTTAGGAATGGGGTGAGGTACCTCATGCTGGGCACCTTACATGTACAGCCTTGTTTATATCTCCCCTGAATCCTGTATGAGCCGGTACCGTTTCTGCTCATTTCACAGATGAGGCTAAGACGCTTGCTCGAGGTCACATAGAACGGGAGCATGGAACGTGGATGAAATTCCAAGCCTCAGGTATCCTATATCTCCCTAGACCATAGCTGGATCGTGTGCTGAGAAAATAAAATGTATAAGAGAGACCCTGGGGGAGATCAGTTCCCCACCAGAGACTTGGGGTCTATTAAGAGGCTCCAGGAAGCAAAGAACACTGAATGTTGAGAGTTATACTCCTGAGGACTGATATCCTCTTCCTCCTATAGACATCCGTAACCCTCCAGTGTTTGTCTCCTCTGCTGTAAAGCAAGGCAAGGTTAGTCATGTTGTAATGTAGAGTCTCCAAGCACAGCTTCCAGCAACCCCTCCACCTTTCCACACACGGTGCCATTCCCTACATCAAGAAAGGGGCTCATTCCTGCTCTGCAGACCTGAGCTGCTTCCAGGACTTGCTTATGCCAGTAGAATCAGGCTGAGGGCTAACATCATTCTCCAATTTCCAAGTCCATGGCTGGGGCTTTAGGTTTGTCTTTCATGAGCCCAGCCCCCCACTATTTAAGGAAGCCCAGCTTAGAGTGATAAATGACCGGAGGCTCATCACGAGGGTTCGAACTCTGACAAAACTCTTCCATTAGACGCAGCCTCAAGGAAAACCCCAAGCAAGAAAACCCTGCCCAGTTGAACCCCAGCCAAGCCACAGAATTTCAAGAAATGATAGGCAGTGTAATTTGAAACTATTACTTTGGGGGGTGATTTGTTACGCGGCAATAGGAACCTGACAAACTTACATCACTGGGTTGTTGGGGGGATTAAACCGACTAATGTAGTTGAAAGCAAGAATATTTGAAATAGGACTTGACATTGGGGGTATTTGGCTTGTTCCTATTTTGAGCATTTCCTGCCCAGAATTGCTAAAGGCAATCAAGATACTGAGGAGAGCAAGGCAGCGTCTCACCTCCTGTGGCTTATGCTAGAAGATGGGGGATAGACACTAAATGAGCTCTTGCTATACGATCAAGTACTGAGGAGTTACAGCAGAACAACCCCACACCACCCGAGTGTGAGTTCATTGTTTTTGGTTGCTTTCAAGAAATTCCACGAAGACAGCCCATGCAGGCAAGTGGGGACTGACAGCTAAGAGTTCTAGTCGAGGTGATGCCGTGGTCTGATTCACTGACGTTCGCCCCATGAGCTCATGTTTGCTTCTTTGCTTCCCTTCTGTTTAATCTATGTTTATTCTTTGAGAGTTTTGTATGCACACTCGATGTATTTTGAACACATTCACCAACAACTTCCCCTCCAACTCCCTCCTTCCTCACATACCCCAATTCCATGGTCTCTTTCTTTCTGATCACCCATTGAGTACAATTTATGTCCATGCGTGTAGGAACGTGGAGTTATTGACCAAAGCACAGTCAACCTACCAGGGATCACATTCCTAGAGAAAACTGACTCTCCTTCCCTTAGTAGCTGTCACCTGTCAGGAATGAGGGCCCCTCTCTTCCCCATCCATGCTGGGATGTTGACTGGTTTGTTGTTGTCCAGGTCTTGTGCATCCACAGCTACTGTGTCCACAAGACACAGTTTCACACCCGTCCTCTCTCCAGTCTGGCTCTTAAAATCTCTTTAGCCCCTCTTCTGAGGTGCTCCCTGAGCCTTGAGTGGAGGAAGGGTAATGTAGCCATCCACTCTAGGCTGGCCACGGCATGGTCTTCGTTTTGACCAATCGTGAGTCTCTGTACTGACCACTGCTCCACTGCACAGAGATGTTTCTCTGATGAAGAAGTTCATGTTTCGATGAACTCTGGAGCCTTTGGGAGGTGAGGCCTGGAGAAAGAAGCAGGGTCCAGGGAGCGAGCCTTGGAGGGTCATCGCCCCCACCATCCATTGGCCTGTTTCCAGGTGAGCCAGCCTCCCTACAACCAGCTCTCTCTTGCTTATCCCACTACGATAGGTTGAAGCTATCAACCTTCTTCCCTCGTTTCTGTCAGGTATTTAGTCACAGAAGGAACTAATACAGATGCTGTGGTCAGCAGGACCCCTTCAACCTAGGGCATTTGAGCAGAAACCCAACCGACACGGGCTTAGTCCTGCCTCCATCTGCATGCCCCCGATACCCAGCCTGTCAGGTGGCTTCTGTGCTTACCCTGAGGAAGACCTTCCTTAAGTCGTGGGAATAACCATCCTGCTGTTCCATCCAGTAGGCAGAAACTCCAGGGCATGACCTGAGGGGAGATGTAGATCTGTTTCGCTTGTGTTGAATCCATACACGATCCTCTGAGGGACTGTGGGTCAGTCCTCCAGGGACAGCAGAAACCCAGAGTTCACCTGCAATCTGACTCTTCTTGTACCACGGAGTAGCCAGTCCGAGGCTTCCTGGGATCTGTTGGTAAGGGGATTGGATGGAGTCAAGGTCTGTACTCAGCAGCAGAAAACGGCCCCGACCCCAGAAACAGTGTCCCCATGTGTCTCACGCAGAACGCCATAGCTTATTTCAAAGGAAGAGCCTTAGCCGTACTCAGCCCTGGCCAGTATGTGATCACCCCCTGCCTTATTCTCTACCAGGCCAGATGGCCATAGAGACACTTGGTCCTCCGAGTAGAGGCTCCACATTCCACAGGGGAGCTGCCTTTTGCAGGCCTTCTCCCACAGAGCCCTCGCTCTCCCCTCCTCTCCTCCAGCTGCTCCTGGTTCAAGCCACTGCCTGCCCCAGCTAATGATACCCTGTCACGCAGTGACAGAATTACGGTCTCACGCTGGTTTCACATGTCACAAGTAATTGCGCTCACGGCGCATCATATTGGAGTTGTCAGGACTCTCTTATGCCTGTAATTTGTGTGAGTTGATCATACTTTGGTAAATCAGCAGGTCGTGACCTGTGCCCTTTAGCCCCAGTGGCTGGCTGAGAACGACCTACAAATCTTGTGACAGGGACAACAGAGAGGGTACGAACTGTTCAATTGTTCATGTCTATCAGCTGCCACAGAGAAAGCCCATGCTGGTCTTTCCACTTACCGTCAGTTCAGACGTCCAGCGTCACACCTCTAGTCAGGCCAGCTTAATTTCTCCACATCTGGCTTTCCTCTCCCTGGATTTCCCCCTGTCTCTGTCTCCATCTCTCTGTCTGTCTCTGTCTATCTCTCTGCCTCTGTTTGTCTTTCTGTCTGTCTCTCTGTCTCACTCTCGCCCTCCCTGCCACAAGACATTTTGGTGCCAACCCCAAATGGCTTCCCTGCATGTGTTTTAAATAACCCCCTCAGCATCTGTGATAAGGTGACTAGACCTCACGCTCAGCGTTCAGCCCACAGAGCAGTGCTCGGTGCTGTGGTTAAATCCTGCTGGCAGCTTTATGAGCTCCGTTGCTAACACTTTATTGGGTGAGCACAAATGGCGTACGCCAGCCTTTGTTTTCATTAAGGTACAACCTGTACCATCGAGTTACATTTAATTCACTGCTTGGGTTTTACGCATGGGATGGCTGACGGAGGCCTTCGGTGTCCGTACTGCTTTTATGATTCGAGATTGTTCGGTAATTAACTTCTCTAGATTGCTTGGTAATTAGCGAGGAAGTGAAATGGCCAAGCACTGGGCTCACCAATGTGCTTGAAAGAGGCAAAAACTGAAAATGGTTTGTGTGGGTCCGTCTCCAGAGAAGCCGCTGAGTCAAGTGACAGGAGTCTTTGCTTTAAGGGAAAGTGGTGCCAATCGTACCCGGAGGCTTCCTTCTCCTTACCTCAGCCCCGCAGAGCAGCACCAGTGGATATGAAATTTTAAAACGAGATGACGGCATTAGAAAGTCATTCGGAGCCCAGGAAGTGAGGAGCGTGAACTGTGAGAGATAGTAAATGCAGGGCCTGAAGAGACGGCTCAGGGGCTAAGAGCTCATACACCCCTCTCAGAGGACACAGAGTCAGCTCACAACACCCATGTGGGGTTGCTCACAACCACCTGTAATTCCACTTCCAGGCAACCTGATGCCCTCTTTTGGCCTCCTTGGGTTCTCATATATATACACGCCATTCACTCACACAGCATGCATATAAATGACAGTTAAAAAAAAAAGCGATCTTTAAGAAGGGAACCTGGCAGGTGATTGGCCAGACAAGCCAGGCTCACACCCCTCACCGTATTGGCACATGTATACACATTTGATTTCTGGGGACATCAAGGAGTGGCCACAACCAAGGCAGACAACGGGTCTCACTCAAGAGCACAGAGATGCTATAAGGAGCATGGACCCATGGTCAACCCTTTTTCTTCTCATTTCTTTCAGTTGCAGGCAGAGCCATGGCAGCTCTTAGCACCCGTGACACAGTTTACAAAGATTCAACTAGAAAGCAAGCTTAGCGCAGGTGCAGGCATTGTGTGCCTAGGTTTAGGGTACGGGATGCTCTACTTGAAGCAGGCTCCTGAAGGAAGCTATTATAATGACGCTGAGTAGTTCTGGGTTATCCTGAGGCTGCAAAGCAAAGAGTACACTGTCCCCTGGGTGCTGCTCTTGAAGCCACTTGGTGCTACGTTGGGCTCCAGACTTCTGAGAGCTTCTGCCTAGCTCTTTTCTAGACTCAAGGTCTCAGACAGCACCTCACTAGCTGACTGCAGGTCACGTGGTCGTGGGTGCACGGGTGGTCCGTGGAAAGAGAGAACACTCCGTAGGAACCTGCGAAGTCAGCATAACAGGCCGAAATCCTCAGGCAAGTTTTCTCCTTCTCCTCATTCTTCTTGAAGGGCCGGGGTGGGGGGGTTTCAAGGTATTTGTATGCAGCCGTTCAAAGTGGTGCAGGTTTTCCTGGTCCTTTGGCAAAGAAGGAGGGGGACCCTATAACCTAATATCCAAGTCCATTTGTTGAAAGCCATGCACCACACAAATGACAGGAAAGCACTTAGGCCCCTCATTCCTTGTAGGTGTTTCTACACCCAGCTCAGTGAGCAGCTGTGGGGAAGCTCAGGGGAGGGACAGCGTCCTGCAGG